>NW_027139238.1:352500-557406 GCF_035084215.1 Heptranchias perlo | reverse complement strand
TAGTCAGTGGGGTATCGGGGGATTATACAGTCAGTGCGGGTATAGGAGGATTATATCATCAGTGGGGGTATTGGAGGATTATACAGTCAGTGGGGGTACAGGAGGATGATATCATCAGTGGGGGTATTGGAGGATTATACAGTCAGTGGGGGTATAGGAGGATTATACAGTCAGTGGGGGGTATAGGAGGATTATACAGTCAGTGGGGGTATAGGAGGATTATACAGTCAGTGGGGGGGGAAAAGGAGGATTATACAGTCAGTGGGGGGAAAAGGGGGATTATACAGTCAGTGGGGGTATAGGGGGATTATACAGTCAGTGGGGGTATAGGAGGATTATACAGTCAGTGGGGGTATAGGAGGATTATACAGTCAGTGGGGGTATAGGAGGATTATACAGTCAGTGGGGGTATAGGAGGATTATACAGTCAGTGGGGGTATAGGAGGATTATACAGTCAGTGGGGGAAAAGGAGGATTATACAGTCAGTGGGGGTATAGGGGGATTATACAGTTAGTGGGGGTATGGGAGGATTTCCAGTCAGTGGGGGTATAGGAGGATTATACAGTTAGTGGGGGTATAGGAGGATTATACAGTTAGTGGGGGTATAGGGGGATTATACAGTTAGTGGGGGTATAGGAGGATTATACAGTTAGTGGGGGTATAGGAGGATTATACAGTTAGTGGGGGTATAGGAGGATTATACAGTTAGTGGGGGTATAGGAGGATTATACAGTTAGTGGGGGTATAGGGGGATTATACAGTTAGTGGGGGTATAGGGGGATTATACAGTTAGTGGGAGTATAGGAGGATCATACAGTTAGTGGGGGTATAGGAGGATTATATCATCAGTGGGGGTATTGGAGGATTATACAGTCAGTGGGGGTATAGGAGGATTATACAGTTAGTGGGGGTTTAGGAGGATTTTTTCAGTCAGTGGGGGTATAGGAGGATTATACAGTCAGTGGGGGAATAGGAGGATTATACAGTCAGTGGGGGTATAGGAGAATTATACAGTCAGTGGGGGGAAAAGGAGGATTATACAGTCAGTGGGGGTATAGGGGGATTATACAGTTAGTGGGGGTATAGGAGGATTATACAGTCAGTGGGGGTATAGGGGGATTATACAGTCAGTGGGGGTATAGGAGGATTATTCAGTCAGTGGGGGTCTAGGGGGATTATACAGTTAGTGGGGGTATGGGAGGATTATACAGTCAGTGGGGGTATGGTAGGATTATACAGTTAGTGGGAGTATAGGAGGCTTATACAGTCAGTGGGGGTATAGGGGGATTATACAGTTAGTGGGGGTATAGGAGGATTATACAGTCAGTGGGGGTATAGGAGGATTATACAGTCAGTGGGGGTATAGGGGGAATATACAGTTAGTGGGGGTATGGGAGGATTATACAGTAGGTGGGGGTATAGGGGGATTATACAGTCAGTGGGGGTACAGGGGGATTATACAGTTAGTGGGGGTATGGGAGGATTATACAGTAGGTGGGGGTATAGGAGGATTATACAGTCAGTGGGGGTATAGGAGGATTATACAGTCAGTGGGGGTACAGGAGGATTATACAGTCAGTGGGGGGATGGGAGGATTATACAGTAGGTGGGGGTATAGGAGGATTATACAGTCAGTGGGGGTATAGGAGGATTATACAGTCAGTGGGCGTATAGGAGGATTATACAGTCAGTGGGGGGATGGGAGGATTATACAGTTAGTGGGGGTATAGGAGGATTATACAGTTACTGGGGGTATTGGAGGATTATACAGTTAGTGGGGGTATAGGGGGATTATACAGTTAGTGCGGGTATAGGAGGATTATACAGTTAGTGGGGGTATAGGAGGATTATACAGTTAGTGGGGGGATAGGAGGATTATACAGTTAGTGGGGATATAGGGGGATTATACAGTTAGTGGGGGTATAGGAGGATTATACAGTTAGTGGGGGTATAGGAGGATTATACAGTTAGTGGGGGTATAGGGGGATTATACAGTTAGTTGGGGTATAGGAGGATTATACAGTCAGTGGGGGTATAGGGGGATTATATCATCAGTGGGGGTATCGGAGGATTATACAGTTAGTGGGGGTATAGGAGGATTATACAGTTACTGGGGGTATAGGGGGATTATACAGTTAGTGGGGGTAGAGGGGGATTATACAGTTTGTGGGGGTATAGGGGGATTATACAGTCAGTGGGGGTATCGGTGGATTATACAGTTAGTGGGGGTATAGGAGGATTATACAGTTACTGGGGGTATAGGGGGATTATACAGTCAGTGGGGGTATAGGAGGATTATATCATCAGTGGTGGTATAGGAGGATTATACAGTTAGTGGGGGTATAGGAGGATTATACAGTTAGTGGGGGTTTTGGAGGATTATACAGATAGTGGGGGTATAGGGGGATTATACAGTTAGTGGGGGTATCGGGGGATCATACAGTTTGTGGGGGTATAGGGGGATTATACAGTCAGTGGGGGTATAGGAGGATTATACAGTTAGTGGGGTTATAGGAGGATTATACAGTTAGTGGGTGTATAGGCGGATTATACAGTCAGTGGGGGTATAGGGGGATTATACAGTCAGTGGGGGTATAGGGGGATTATACAGTCAGTGGGGGTATAGGGGGATTATACAGTTAGTGGGGGTATAGGAGGATTATACAGTCAGTGGGGGTATAGGGGGATTATACAGTCAGTGGGGGTATCGGGGTATTATACAGTCAGTGGGGGTATAGGAGGATTATACAGTCAGTGGGGGTATAGGGGGATTATATCATCAGTGGGGGTATCGGAGGATTATCCAGTTATTGGGGGTATCGGAGGATTATACAGTCAATGAGGGTATAGGGGGATTATACAGTCAGTGGGGGGAGAGGAGGATTATACAGTCAGTGTGGGTATAGGGTGATTATGCAGTCAGTGGGGGTATCGGGAGATTATACAGTCAGTGGGGGTATAGGAGGATTATCCAGTTAGTGGGGGTATAGGAGGATTATACAGTTAGTGGGGGTATAGGAGGATTATACAGTTAGTGGGGGTATAGGTGGATTATACAGTTAATGGGGGTATAGGAGGTTTATACAGTTAGTGGGGGTATAGGAGGATTATACAGTTAGTGGGGGTATAGGGGGATTATACAGTTAGTGGGGGTATAGGAGGATTATACAGTTAGTGGGGGTATCGGATGATTATACAGTTAGTGGGGGTATAGGGGGATTATACAGTTAGTGGGGGTATAGGGGGATTATCCAGTTAGTGGGGGTATAGGAGGATTATACAGTTAGTGGGGGTATAGGAGGATTATACAGTTAGTGGGGGTATAGGAGGATTATACAGTTAGTGGGGGTATAGGAGGATTATACAGTTAGTGGGGGTATAGGGGGATTATACAGTTAGTGGGGGTATAGGGGGATTATACAGTTAGTGGGAGTATAGGAGGATCATACAGTTAGTGGGGGTATAGGAGGTTTATACAGTTAGTGGGGGTATAGGGGGATTATACAGTCAGTGGGGGTATAGGGGGATTATACATTCATTGGGGGTATAGGAGGATTATACAGTTAGTGGGGGTATAGGAGGATTATACAGTTTGTGGGGGTATAGGGGGATTATACAGTCAGTGGGGGTATAGGGGGATTATACAGTCAGTGGGGGTATAGGGGGATTATACAGTCAGTGGGGGTATAGGGGGATTATACAGTCAGTGGGGGTATAGGAGGATTATACAGTTAGTGGGGGTATAGGAGGATTATACAGTCAGTGGGGGTATTGGGGGATTACACAGTCAGTGGGGGTATCGGGGGATTATACAGTCAGTGGGGGTATAGGAGGATTATATCATCAGTGGGGGTATTGGAGGATTATACAGTCAGTGGGGGTACAGGAGGATGATATCATCAGTGGGGGTATTGGAGGATTATACAGTCAGTGGGGGTATAGGAGGATTATACAGTCAGTGGGGGTATCGGAGGATTATACAGTCAGTGGGGGTATAGGAGGATTATACAGTCAGTGGGGGGAAAAGGAGGATTATACAGTCAGTGGGGGTATAGGGGGATTATACAGTTAGTGGGGGTATGGGAGGATTTCCAGTCAGTGGGGGTATAGGAGGATTATACAGTTAGTGGGGGTATAGGAGGATTATACAGTTAGTGGGGGTATAGGGGGATTATACAGTTAGTGGGGGTATAGGGGGATTATACAGTTAGTGGGGGTATAGGAGGATTATACAGTTAGTGGGGGTATAGGAGGATTATACAGTTTGTGGGGGTATAGGAGGATTATACAGTTAGTGGGGGTATAGGAGGATTATACAGTTAGTGGGGGTATAGGGGGATTATACAGTTAGTGGGGGTATAGGGGGATTATACAGTTAGTGGGAGTATAGGAGGATCATACAGTTAGTGGGGGTATAGGAGGATTATATCATCAGTGGGGGTATTGGAGGATTATACAGTCAGTGGGGGTATAGGAGGATTATACAGTTAGTGGGGGTTTAGGAGGATTTTTTCAGTCAGTGGGGGTATAGGAGGATTATACAGTCAGTGGGGGAATAGGAGGATTATACAGTCAGTGGGGGTATAGGAGAATTATACAGTCAGTGGGGGGAAAAGGAGGATTATACAGTCAGTGGGGGTATAGGGGGATTATACAGTTAGTGGGGGTATAGGAGGATTATACAGTCAGTGGGGGTATAGGGGGATTATACAGTCAGTGGGGGTATAGGAGGATTATTCAGTCAGTGGGGGTCTAGGGGGATTATACAGTTAGTGGGGGTATGGGAGGATTATACAGTCAGTGGGGGTATGGTAGGATTATACAGTTAGTGGGAGTATAGGAGGCTTATACAGTCAGTGGGGGTATAGGGGGATTATACAGTTAGTGGGGGTATAGGAGGATTATACAGTCAGTGGGGGTATAGGAGGATTATACAGTCAGTGGGGGTATAGGGGGAATATACAGTTAGTGGGGGTATGGGAGGATTATACAGTAGGTGGGGGTACAGGGGGATTATACAGTCAGTGGGGGTACAGGGGGATTATACAGTTAGTGGGGGTATGGGAGGATTATACAGTAGGTGGGGGTATAGGAGGATTATACAGTCAGTGGGGGTATAGGAGGATTATACAGTCAGTGGGGGTATAGGAGGATTATACAGTCAGTGGGGGGATGGGAGGATTATACAGTAGGTGGGGGTATAGGAGGATTATACAGTCAGTGGGGGTATAGGAGGATTATACAGTCAGTGGGCGTATAGGAGGATTATACAGTCAGTGGGGGGATGGGAGGATTATACAGTTAGTGGGGGTATAGGAGGATTATACAGTTACTGGGGGTATTGGAGGATTATACAGTTAGTGGGGGTATAGGGGGATTATACAGTTAGTGCGGGTATAGGAGGATTATACAGTTAGTGGGGGTATAGGAGGATTATACAGTTAGTGGGGGGATAGGAGGATTATACAGTTAGTGGGGGTATAGGAGGATTATACAGTTAGTGGGGGTATAGGGGGATTATACAGTTAGTGGGGGTATAGGGGGATTATACAGTTAGTGGGGGTATAGGAGGATTATACAGTTAGTGGGGGTATAGGGGGATTATACAGTTAGTGGGGTTATAGGGGGATTATACAGTTAGTGGGAGTATAGGAGAATTATACAGTTAGTGGGGGTTTCGGAGGATTATACAGTTAGTGGGGGTAGAGGGGGATTATACAGTTTGTGGGGGTATAGGGGGATTATACAGTCAGTGGGGGTATCGGTGGATTATACAGTTAGTGGGGGTATAGGAGGATTATACAGTTAGTGGGGGTATAGGGGGATTATACAGTCAGTGGGGGTATAGGAGGATTATATCATCAGTGGTGGTATCGGAGGATTCTACAGTTCGTGGGGGTATACGTGGATTATACAGTTAGTGGGGGTATAGGAGGATTATACAGTTAGTGGGGGTTTTGGAGGATTATACAGTTAGTGGGGGTATAGGGGGATTATACAGTTAGTGGGGGTATCGGGGGATCATACAGTTTGTGGGGGTATAGGGGGATTATACAGTCAGTGGGGGTATAGGAGGATTATACAGTTAGTGGGGTTATAGGAGGATTATACAGTTTGTGGGTGTATAGGGGGATTATACAGTCAGTGGGGGTATAGGGGGATTATACAGTTAGTGGGGGTATAGGAGGATTATACAGTTAGTGGGGGTATAGGGGGATTATACAGGCAGTGGGGGTATAGGAGGATTATACAGTTAGTGGGGGTATAGGTGGATTATACAGTTAGTGGGGGTATAGGAGGATTATACAGTTAGTGGGGCTATAGGGGGATTATACAGTTAGTGGGGGTATAGGGGGATTATACAGTTAGTGGGGGTATAGGAGGATTATACAGTTAGTGGGGGTATAGGAGGATTATACAGTTAGTGGGGGTATAGGGGGATTATACAGTCAGTGGGGGTATAGGGGGATTATACAGTCAGTGGGGGTATAGGAGGATGAAACAGTCAGTGGGGGTATAGGAGGATTATACAGTTAGTGGGGGTATAGGAGGATTATACAGTCAGTGGGGGTATTGGGGGATTACACATTCAGTGGGGGTATCGGGGGATTATACAGTCAGTGGGGGTATAGGAGGATTATATCATCAGTGGGGGTATTGGAGGATTATACAGTCAGTGGGGGTATAGGAGGATTATATCATCAGTGGGGGTATTGGAGGATTATACAGTCAGTGGGGGTATAGGAGGATTATACAGTTAGTGGGGGTTTAGGAGGATTATACAGTCAGTGGGGGTATAGGAGGATTATACAGTCAGTGGGGGTATGGGAGGATTATACAGTCAGTGGGGGTATAGGAGGATTAAACAGTCAGTGGGGGGAAAAGGAGGATTATACAGTCAGTGGGGGTATAGGGGGATTATACAGTTAGTGGGGGTATAGGAGGATTATACAGTCAGTGGGGGTATAGGGGGATTATACAGTCAGTGGGGGTATAGGAGGATTATTCAGTCAGTGGGGGTCTAGGGGGATTATACAGTTAGTGGGGGTATGGGAGGATTATACAGTCAGTGGGGGTATGGTAGGATTATACAGTTAGTGGGAGTATAGGAGGCTTATACAGTCAGTGGGGGTACAGGGGGATTATACAGTTAGTGGGGGTATGGGAGGATTATACAGTCAGTGGGGGGATGGGAGGATTATACAGTTAGTGGGGGTATAGGAGGATTATACAGTTACTGGGGGTATTGGAGGATTATACAGTTAGTGGGGGTATAGGGGGATTATACAGTTAGTGCGGGTATAGGAGGATTATACAGTTAGTGGGGGTATAGGAGGATTATACAGTTAGTGGGGGGATAGGAGGATTATACAGTTAGTGGGGGTATAGGGGGATTATACAGTTAGTGGGGGTATAGGAGGATTACACAGTTAGTGGGGGTATAGGAGGATTATACAGTTAGTGGGGGTATAGGGGGATTATACAGTTAGTGGGGGTATAGGAGGATTATACAGTTAGTGGGGGTATAGGAGGATTATACAGTTAGTGGGGGTATAGGAGGATTATACAGTTAGTGGGGGTATAGGGGGATTATACAGTTAGTGGGGGTATAGGGGGATTATACAGTTAGTGGGGGTATAGGAGGATTATACAGTTAGTGGGGGTATAGGGGGATTATACAGTTAGTGGGGTTATACAGTTAGTGGGAGTATAGGAGAATTATACAGTTAGTGGGGGTATAGGAGGATTATACAGTTAGTGGGGGTAGAGGGGGATTATACAGTTTGTCGGGGTATAGGGGGATTATACAGTCAGTGGGGGTATCGGTGGATTATACAGTTAGTGGGGGTATAGGAGGATTATACAGTTAGTGGGGGTATAGGGGGATTATACAGTCAGTGGGGGTATAGGAGGATTATATCATCAGTGGTGGTATAGGAGGATTATACAGTTCGTGGGGGTATACGTGGATTATACAGTTAGTGGGGGTATAGGAGGATTATACAGTTAGTGGGGGTTTTGGAGGATTATACAGTTAGTGGGGGTATAGGGGGATTATACAGTTAGTGGGGGTATCGGGGGATCATACAGTTTGTGGGGGTATAGGGGGATTATACAGTCAGTGGGGGTATAGGAGGATTATACAGTTAGTGGGGTTATAGGAGGATTATACAGTTTGTGGGTGTATAGGGGGATTATACAGTCAGTGGGGGTATAGGGGGATTATACAGTCAGTGGGGGTATAGGGGGATTATACAGTCAGTGGGGGTATAGGGGGATTATACAGTAAGTGGGGGTATCGGGGGATTACACAGTTAGTGGGGGTATTTGAGGATTATACAGTCAGTGGGGGTATAGGGGGATTATACAGTCAGTGGGGGTATCGGGGGATTATACAGTCAGTGGGGGTATAGGAGGATTATACAGTCAGTGGGGGTATAGGGGGATTATATCATCAGTGGGGGTATCGGAGGATTATCCAGTTATTGGGGGTATCGGAGGATTATACAGTCAATGAGGGTACAGGGGGATTATACAGTCAGTGGGGGGAGAGGAGGATTATACAGTCAGTGTGGGTATAGGGTGATTATGCAGTCAGTGGGGGTATCGGGAGATTATACAGTCAGTGGGGGTATAGGAGGATTATCCAGTTAGTGGGGGTATAGGAGGATTATACAGTTAGTGGGGGTATAGGAGGATTATACAGTTAGTGGGGGTATAGGTGGATTATACAGTTAATGGGGGTATAGGAGGATTATACAGTTAGTGGGGGTATAGGAGGATTATACAGTTAGTGGGGGTATAGGGGGATTATACAGTTAGTGGGGGTATTGGAGGATTATACAGTTAATGGGGGTATAGGAGGATTATACAGTTAGTGGGGGTATCGGATGATTATACAGTTAGTGGGGGTATGGGGGATTATACAGTTAGTGGGGGTATAGGGGGATTATACAGTTAGTGGGGGTATAGGAGGATTATACAGTTAGTGGGGGTATAGGAGGATTATACAGTTAGTGGGGGTATTGGAGGATTATACAGTTAGTGGGGGTATAGGAGGATTATACAGTTAGTGGGGGTATAGGGGGATTATACAGTTAGTGGGGGTATAGGGGGATTATACAGTTAGTGGGAGTATAGGAGGATCATACAGTTAGTGGGGGTATAGGAGGATTATACAGTTAGTGGGGGTATAGGGGGATTATACAGTCAGTGGGGGTATAGGGGGATTATACAGTCATTGGGGGTATAGGAGGATTACACAGTTAGTGGGGGTATAGGAGGATTATACAGTTTGTGGGGGTATAGGGGGATTATACAGTCAGTGGGGGTATAGGGGGATTATACAGTCAGTGGGGGTATAGGGGGATTATACAGTCAGTGGGGGTATAGGGGGATTATACAGTCAGTGGGGGTATAGGAGGATTATACAGTTAGTGGGGGTATAGGAGGATTATACAGTCAGTGGGGGTATTGGGGGATTACACAGTCAGTGGGGGTATCGGGGGATTATACAGTCAGTGCGGGTATAGGAGGATTATATCATCAGTGGGGGTATTGGAGGATTATACAGTCAGTGGGGGTACAGGAGGATGATATCATCAGTGGGGGTATTGGAGGATTATACAGTCAGTGGGGGTATAGGAGGATTATACAGTCAGTGGGGGTATAGGAGGATTATACAGTCAGTGGGGGTATAGGAGGATTATACAGTCAGTGGGGGTATAGGAGGATTATACAGTCAGTGGGGGGGAAAAGGAGGATTATACAGTCAGTGGGGGGAAAAGGGGGATTATACAGTCAGTGGGGGTATAGGGGGATTATACAGTCAGTGGGGGTATAGGAGGATTATACAGTCAGTGGGGGTATAGGAGGATTATACAGTCAGTGGGGGTATAGGAGGATTATACAGTCAGTGGGGGTATAGGAGGATTATACAGTCAGTGGGGGTATAGGAGGATTATACAGTCAGTGGGGGTATAGGAGGATTATACAGTCAGTGGGGGGAAAAGGAGGATTATACAGTCAGTGGGGGTATAGGGGGATTATACAGTTAGTGGGGGTATGGGAGGATTTCCAGTCAGTGGGGGTATAGGAGGATTATACAGTTAGTGGGGGTATAGGAGGATTATACAGTTAGTGGGGGTATAGGGGGATTATACAGTTAGTGGGGGTATAGGAGGATTATACAGTTAGTGGGGGTATAGGAGGATTATACAGTTAGTGGGGGTATAGGAGGATTATACAGTTAGTGGGGGTATAGGAGGATTATACAGTTAGTGGGGGTATAGGGGGATTATACAGTTAGTGGGGGTATAGGGGGATTATACAGTTAGTGGGAGTATAGGAGGATCATACAGTTAGTGGGGGTATAGGAGGATTATATCATCAGTGGGGGTATTGGAGGATTATACAGTCAGTGGGGGTATAGGAGGATTATACAGTTAGTGGGGGTTTAGGAGGATTTTTTCAGTCAGTGGGGGTATAGGAGGATTATACAGTCAGTGGGGGAATAGGAGGATTATACAGTCAGTGGGGGTATAGGAGAATTATACAGTCAGTGGGGGAAAAAGGAGGATTATACAGTCAGTGGGGGTATAGGGGGATTATACAGTTAGTGGGGGTATAGGAGGATTATACAGTCAGTGGGGGTATAGGGGGATTATACAGTCAGTGGGGGTATAGGAGGATTATTCAGTCAGTGGGGGTCTAGGGGGATTATACAGTTAGTGGGGGTATGGGAGGATTATACAGTCAGTGGGGGTATGGTAGGATTATACAGTTAGTGGGAGTATAGGAGGCTTATACAGTCAGTGGGGGTATAGGGGGATTATACAGTTAGTGGGGGTATAGGAGGATTATACAGTCAGTGGGGGTATAGGAGGATTATACAGTCAGTGGGGGTATAGGGGGAATATACAGTTAGTGGGGGTATGGGAGGATTATACAGTAGGTGGGGGGAAAGGGGGATTATACAGTCAGTGGGGGTACAGGGGGATTATACAGTTAGTGGGGGTATGGGAGGATTATACAGTAGGTGGGGGTATAGGAGGATTATACAGTCAGTGGGGGTATAGGAGGATTATACAGTCAGTGGGGGGATGGGAGGATTATACAGTAGGTGGGGGTATAGGAGGATTATACAGTCAGTGGGGGTATAGGAGGATTATACAGTCAGTGGGCGTATAGGAGGATTATACAGTCAGTGGGGGGATGGGAGGATTATACAGTTAGTGGGGGTATAGGAGGATTATACAGTTACTGGGGGTATTGGAGGATTATACAGTTAGTGGGGGTATAGGGGGATTATACAGTTAGTGCGGGTATAGGAGGATTATACAGTTAGTGGGGGTATAGGAGGATTATACAGTTAGTGGGGGGATAGGAGGATTATACAGTTAGTGGGGGTATAGGGGGATTATACAGTTAGTGGGGGTATAGGAGGATTACACAGTTAGTGGGGGTATAGGAGGATTATACAGTTAGTGGGGGCATAGGGGGATTATACAGTTAGTTGGGGTATAGGAGGATTATACAGTTAGTGGGGGTATAGGAGGATTATACAGTTAGTGGGGGTATAGGGGGATTATACAGTTAGTGGGGGTATAGGGGGATTATACAGTTAGTGGGGGTATAGGAGGATTATACAGTTAGTGGGGGTATAGGGGGATTATACAGTTAGTGGGGTTATAGGGGGATTATACAGTTAGTGGGAGTATAGGAGAATTATACAGTTAGTGGGGGTATAGGAGGATTATACAGTTAGTGGGGGTAGAGGGGGATTATACAGTTTGTGGGGGTATAGGGGGATTATACAGTCAGTGGGGGTATCGGTGGATTATACAGTTCGTGGGGGTATAGGAGGATTATACAGTTACTTCGGGTATAGGGGGATTATACAGTCAGTGGGGGTATAGCAGGATTATATCATCAGTGGTGGTATAGGAGGATTATACAGTTCGTGGGGGTATACGTGGATTATACAGTTAGTGGGGGTATCGGAGGATTATACAGTTAGTGGGGGTTTTGGAGGATTATACAGTTAGTGGGGGTATAGGGGGATTATACAGTTAGTGGGGGTATCGGGGGATCATACAGTTTGTGGGGGTATAGGGGGATTATACAGTTAGTGGGGGTATAGGAGGATTATACAGTTAGTGGGGGTATAGGAGGATTATACAGTTAGTGGGGGTATAGGGGGATTATACAGTCAGTGGGGGTATAGGGGGATTATACAGTCAGTGGGGGTATAGGGGGATTATACAGTCAGTGGGGGTATAGGGGGATTATACAGTTAGTGGGGGTATAGGAGGATTATACAGTCAGTGGGGGTATAGGGGGATTATACAGTCAGTGGGGGTATCGGGGGATTATACAGTCAGTGGGGGTATCGGAGGATTATACAGTCAGTGGGGGTATAGGGGGATTATATCATCAGTGGGGGTATCGGAGGATTATCCAGTTATTGGGGGTATCGGAGGATTATACAGTCAATGAGGGTATAGGGGGATTATACAGTCAGTGGGGGGAGAGGAGGATTATACAGTCAGTGTGGGTATAGGGTGATTATGCAGTCAGTGGGGGTATCGGGAGATTATACAGTCAGTGGGGGTATAGGAGGATTATCCAGTTAGTGGGGGTATAGGAGGATTATACAGTTAGTGGGGGTATAGGAGGATTATACAGTTAGTGGGGGTATAGGTGGATTATACAGTTAATGGGGGTATAGGAGGATTATACAGTTAGTGGGGGTATAGGAGGATTATACAGTTAGTGGGGGTATAGGGGGATTATACAGTTAGTGGGGGTATAGGAGGATTATACAGTTAGTGGGGGTATCGGATGATTATACAGTTAGTGGGGGTATAGGGGGATTATACAGTTAGTGGGGGTATAGGGGGATTATCCAGTTAGTGGGGGTATAGGAGGATTATACAGTTAGTGGGGGTATAGGAGGATTATACAGTTAGTGGGGGTATAGGAGGATTATACAGTTAGTGGGGGTATAGGAGGATTATACAGTTAGTGGGGGTATAGGGGGATTATACAGTTAGTGGGGGTATAGGGGGATTATACAGTTAGTGGGGGTATAGGGGGATTATACAGTTAGTGGGGGTATAGGGGGATTATCCAGTTAGTGGGGGTATAGGAGGTTTATACAGTTAGTGGGGGTATAGGGGGATTATACAGTCAGTGGGGGTATAGGGGGATTATACATTCATTGGGGGTATAGGAGGATTATACAGTTAGTGGGGGTATAGGAGGATTATACAGTTTGTGGGGGTATAGGGGGATTATACAGTCAGTGGGGGTATAGGGGGATTATACAGTCAGTGGGGGTATAGGGGGATTATACAGTCAGTGGGGGTATAGGGAGATTATACAGTCAGTGGGGGTATAGGAGGATTATACAGTTAGTGGGGGTATAGGAGGATTATACAGTCAGTGGGGGTATTGGGGGATTACACAGTCAGTGGGGGTATCGGGGGATTATACAGTCAGTGGGGGTATAGGAGGATTATATCATCAGTGGGGGTATTGGAGGATTATACAGTCAGTGAGGGTACAGGAGGATGATATCATCAGTGGGGGTATTGGAGGATTATACAGTCAGTGGGGGTATAGGAGGATTATACAGTCAGTGGGGGTATCGGAGGATTATACAGTCAGTGGGGGTATAGGAGGATTATACAGTCAGTGGGGGGGAAAAGGAGGATTATACAGTCAGTGGGGTGAAAAGGGGGATTATACAGTCAGTGGGGGTATAGGGGGATTATACAGTCAGTGGGGGTATAGGAGGATTATACAGTCAGTGGGGGTATAGGAGGATTATACAGTCAGTGGGGGTATAGGAGGATTATACAGTCAGTGCGGGTATAGGAGGATTATACAGTCAGTGGGGGTATAGGAGGATTATACAGTCAGTGGGGGGAAAAGGAGGATTATACAGTCAGTGGGGGTATAGGGGGATTATACAGTTAGTGGGGGTATGGGAGGATTTCCAGTCAGTGGGGGTATAGGAGGATTATACAGTTAGTGGGGGTATAGGAGGATTATGCAGTTAGTGGGGGTATCGGGGGATTATACAGTTAGTGGGGGTATAGGGGGATTATACAGTTAGTGGGGGTATCGGAGGATTATACAGTTAGTGGGGGTATAGGAGGATTATACAGTTAGTGGGGGTATAGGAGGATTATACAGTTAGTGGGGGTATAGGAGGATTATACAGTTAGTGGGGGTATAGGGGGATTATACAGTTAGTGGGGGTATAGGGGGATTATACAGTTAGTGGGAGTATAGGAGGATCATACAGTTAGTGGGGGTATAGGAGGATTATACAGTTAGTGGGGGTATAGGGGGATTATACAGTCAGTGGGGGTATAGGGGGATTATACAGTCATTGGGGGTATAGGAGGATTATACAGTTAGTGGGGGTATAGGAGGATTATACAGTTTGTGGGGGTATAGGGGGATTATACAGTCAGTGGGGGTATAGGGCGATTATACAGTCAGTGGGGGTATAGGGGGATTATACAGTCAGTGGGGGTATAGGGGGATTATACAGTCAGTGGGGGTATAGGAGGATCATACAGTTAGTGGGGGTATAGGAGGATTATACAGTCAGTGGGGGTATTGGGGGATTACACAGTCAGTGGGGGTATCGGGGGATTATACAGTCAGTGGGGGTATAGGAGGATTATATCATCAGTGGGGGTATTGGAGGATTATACAGTCAGTGGGGGTACAGGAGGATTATATCATCAGTGGGGGTATTGGAGGATTATACAGTCAGTGGGGGTATAGGAGGATTATACAGTCAGTGGGGGGAAAAGGAGGATTATACAGTCAGTGGGGGTATAGGGGGATTATACAGTCAGTGGGGGTATCGGGGGATTATACAGTCAGTGGGGGTATAGGAGGATTATACAGTCAGTGGGGGTATAGGAGGATTATACAGTCAGTGGGGGTATAGGAGGATTATACAGTCAGTGGGGGTATAGGAGGATTATACAGTCAGTGGGGGGAAAAGGAGGATTATACAGTCAGTGGGGGTATAGGGGGATTATACAGTTAGTGGGGGTATGGGAGGATTATACAGTCAGTGGGGGTATGGGAGGATTATACAGTTAGTGGGAGTATAGGAGGCTTATACAGTCAGTGGGGGTATAGGAGGATTATACAGTCAGTGGGGGTATGGGAGGATTATACAGTCAGTGGGGGTATAGGGGGATTATACAGTTAGTGGGGGTATGGGAGGATTATGCAGTCAGTGGGGGTATGGGAGGATTATACAGTCAGTGGGGGTATAGGGGGATTATACAGTCAGTGGGGGTATAGGAGGATTATACAGTCAGTGGTGGTATGGGAGGATTATACAGTCAGTGGGGGTATAGGGGGATTATACAGTCAGTGGGGGTATAGGAGGATTATACAGTCAGTGGGGGTATGGGAGGATTATACAGTCAGTGGGGGTATAGGGGGATTATACAGTCAGTGGGGGTATAGGAGGATTATACAGTCAGTGGTGGTATGGGAGGATTATACAGTTATTGGGAGTATAGGAGGATTATACAGTCAGTGGGTGTATAGGGGGATTATACAGTTAGTGGGGGTATGGGAGGATTATACAGTCAGTGGGGGTATAGGGGGATTATACAGTTAGTGGGGGTATGGGAGGATTATACAGTCAGTGGGGGTATAGGGGGATTATACAGTCAGTGGGGGTATAGGAGGATTATACAGGCAGTGGGGGTATAGGAGGATTATACAGTCAGTGGGGGGAAAAGGAGGATTATACAGTCAGTGGGGGTATAGGGGGATTATACAGTTAGTGGGGGTATGGGAGGATTATACAGTCAGTGGGGGTATGGGAGGATTATACAGTTAGTGGGAGTATAGGAGGCTTATACAGTCAGTGGGGGTATAGGAGGATTATACAGTCAGTGGGGGTATGGGAGGATTATGCAGTCAGTGGGGGTATAGGGGGATTATATCATCAGTGGGGGTACAGGAGGATAATATCATCAGTGGGGGTATAGGAGGATTATGCAGTCAGTGGGGGTACAGGAGGATTATAACGTCAGTGGGGGTATAGGAGCATTATACCATCAGTGGGGGTATAGGAGGATTATACAGTCAGTGGGGGTATAGGGGGATTATACAGTCAGTGGGGGTATAGGAGGATTATTCAGTCAGTGGGGGTATAGGGGGATTATACAGTCAATGGGGGGAGAGGGGGATTATACAGTCAGTGGGCGGATAGGGGGATTATACAGTCAGTGAGGGTATTGGAGGATTATACAGGCAGTGGGTGTATAGGTGGATTATACAGTCAGTGGGAGTATAGGAGGATTATACAGTCAGTGGGGGTATAGGAGGATTGTACAGTTAGTGGGGGAAAAGGCGGATTATACAGTCAATGGGGGTATAGGAGGATTATACAGTCAGTGGGGGTATCGGGGGAACATACAGTCAGTGGGGGTATAGGGGGATTATACAGTCAGTGAGGGTTTCGGGGGATTATACAGTCAGTGGGGGGAAAAGGAGGATTATACAGTCAGTGGGGGTATAGGAGGATTATACAGTCAGTGGGGGTATAGGGGGAATATACAATCAGTGGGGGTTTCGGAGGATTATACAGTTAGTGGGGGTATTGGGGGAATATACAGTCAGTGGGGGTATAGGAGGATTATACAGTCAGTGGGGGTATAGGAGGATTATACAGTCAGTGGGGGTATAGGAGGATTATACAGTTAGTGGGGGTATAGGGAGAATATACAGTCAGTGGGGGTATAGGAGGATTATACAGTCAGTGAGGGTATAGGAGGATTATACAGTCAGTGGGGGTATAGGAGGATTATACAGTTAGTGGGGGTATAGGAGGATTATACAGTCAGTGGGGGTATAGGGGGATTATACAGTTAGTGGGGGTATAGGAGGATTATACAGTTAGTGGGGGTATAGGGGGATTATACAGTTAGTGGGGGTATAGGAGGATTATACAGTTAGTGGGGGTATAGGGGGTTTATACAGTCAGTGGGGGTATCGGAGGATTATACAGTCAGTGGGGGTATCGGAGGATTATACAGTTAGTGGGAGTATAGGAGGCTTATACAGTCAGTGGGGGTATAGGAGGATTATACAGTCAGTGGGGGTATGGGAGGATTATACAGTCAGTGGGGGTATAGGGGGATTATACAGTCAGTGGGATTATACAGTCAGTGGGGGTATAGGAGGATTATACAGTCAGTGGGGGTATGGGAGGATTATACAGTTAGTGGGAGTATAGGAGGATTATACAGTCAGTGGGTGTATCGGGGGATTATACAGTTAGTGGGGGTATGGGAGGATTATACAGTTGGTGGGGGTATGGGAGGATTATACAGTCAGTGGGGGTATAGGGGGATTATACAGTTAGTGGGGGTATAGGGGGATTATACAGTTGGTGGGGGTATGGGAGGATTATACAGTCAGTGGGGGTATAGGGGGATTATACAGTTAGTGGGGGTATGGGAGGATTATACAGTAGGTGGGGGTATAGGGGGATTATACAGTCAGTGGGGGTACAGGGGGATTATACAGTTAGTGTGGGTATAGGAGGATTATACAGTCAGTGGGGGTATAGGAGGATTATTCAGTCAGTGGGGGGATGGGAGGATTATACAGTCAGTGGGGGTGTGGGAGGATTATACAGTTTGTGGGAGTATAGGGGGATTATACAGTTAGTGGGGGTATAGGGGGATTATACAGTTAGTGGGGGTATAGGAGGATTATACAGTTAGTGGGGGTATAGGAGGATTATACAGTTAGTGGGGGTATGGGAGGATTATACAGTTCGTGGGGGTATAGGAGGATTATACAGTTCGTGGGGGTATAGGAGGATTATACAGTTCGTGGGGGTATAGGAGGATTATACAGTTAGTGGGGGTATAGGGGGATTATACAGTTAGTGGGGGTATAGGAGGATTATACAGTTAGTGGGGGTATAGGAGGATTATACAGTTAGTGAGGGTATAGGAGGATTATACAGTTAGTGGGGGTATAGGAGGATTATACAGTTAGTGGGGGTATAGGAGGATTATACAGTTAGTGGGGGTATAGGGGGATTATACAGTTAGTGGGGGTATAGGGGGATTATACAGTTAGTGGGGGTACAGGAGGATTATACAGTTAGTGGGGGTATAGGAGGATTATACAGTTAGTGGGGTTATCGGGGGATTATACAGTTAGTGGGAGTATAGGAGGATTATACAGTTAGTGGGGGTATAGGAGGATTATACAGTTAGCGGGAGTATAGGAGGATTATACAGTTAGTGGGGGTATAGGAGGATTATACAGTTAGTGGGGGTATAGGAGGATTATACAGTTAGTGGGGTTATAGGGGGATTATACAGTCAGTGGGGGTATAGGAGGATTATACAGTTAGTGGGAGTATAGGAGGATTATACAGTTAGTGGGGGTATAGGGGGATTATACATTCATTGGGGGTATAGGAGGATTATACAGTTAGTGGGGGTATAGGAGGATTATACAGTTTGTGGGGGTATAGGGGGATTATACAGTCAGTGGGGGTATAGGGGGATTATACAGTCAGTGGGGGTATAGGGGGATTATACAGTCAGTGGGGGTATAGGGGGATTATACAGTCAGTGGGGGTATAGGAGGATTATACAGTTAGTGGGGGTATAGGAGGATTATACAGTCAGTGGGGGTATTGGGGGATTACACAGTCAGTGGGGGTATCGGGGGATTATACAGTCAGTGGGGGTATAGGAGGATTATATCATCAGTGGGGGTATTGGAGGATTATACAGTCAGTGGGGGTACAGGAGGATGATATCATCAGTGGGGGTATTGGAGGATTATACAGTCAGTGGGGGTATAGGAGGATTATACAGTCAGTGGGGGTATCGGAGGATTATACAGTCAGTGGGGGTATAGGAGGATTATACAGTCAGTGGGGGGGAAAAGGAGGATTATACAGTCAGTGGGGGGAAAAGGGGGATTATACAGTCAGTGGGGGTATAGGGGGATTATACAGTCAGTGGGGGTATAGGAGGATTATACAGTCAGTGGGGGTATAGGAGGATTATACAGTCAGTGGGGGTATAGGAGGATTATACAGTCAGTGGGGGTATAGGAGGATTATACAGTCAGTGGGGGTATAGGAGGATTATACAGTCAGTGGGGGTATAGGAGGATTATACAGTCAGTGGGGGGAAAAGGAGGATTATACAGTCAGTGGGGGTATAGGGGGATTATACAGTTAGTGGGGGTATGGGAGGATTTCCAGTCAGTGGGGGTATAGGAGGATTATACAGTTAGTGGGGGTATAGGAGGATTATACAGTTAGTGGGGGTATCGGGGGATTATACAGTTAGTGGGGGTATAGGGGGATTATACAGTTAGTGGGGGTATCGGAGGATTATACAGTTAGTGGGGGTATAGGAGGATTATACAGTTAGTGGGGGTATAGGAGGATTATACAGTTAGTGGGGGTATAGGAGGATTATACAGTTAGTGGGGGTATAGGGGGATTATACAGTTAGTGGGGGTATAGGGGGATTATACAGTTAGTGGGAGTATAGGAGGATCATACAGTTAGTGGGGGTATAGGAGGATTATACAGTTAGTGGGGGTATAGGGGGATTATACAGTCAGTGGGGGTATAGGGGGATTATACAGTCATTGGGGGTATAGGAGGATTATACAGTTAGTGGGGGTATAGGAGGATTATACAGTTTGTGGGGGTATAGGGGGATTATACAGTCAGTGGGGGTATAGGGGGATTATACAGTCAGTGGGGGTATAGGGGGATTATACAGTCAGTGGGGGTATAGGGGGATTATACAGTCAGTGGGGGTATAGGAGGATCATACAGTTAGTGGGGGTATAGGAGGATTATACAGTCAGTGGGGGTATTGGGGGATTACACAGTCAGTGGGGGTATCGGGGGATTATACAGTCAGTGGGGGTATAGGAGGATTATATCATCAGTGGGGGTATTGGAGGATTATACAGTCAGTGGGGGTACAGGAGGATTATATCATCAGTGGGGGTATTGGAGGATTATACAGTCAGTGGGGGTATAGGAGGATTATACAGTCAGTGGGGGTATAGGAGGATTATACAGTCAGTGGGGGTATAGGAGGATTATACAGTCAGTGGGGGGAAAAGGAGGATTATACAGTCAGTGGGGGTATAGGGGGATTATACAGTTAGTGGGGGTATGGGAGGATTATACAGTCAGTGGGGGTATGGGAGGATTATACAGTTAGTGGGAGTATAGGAGGCTTATACAGTCAGTGGGGGTATAGGAGGATTATACAGTCAGTGGGGGTATGGGAGGATTATACAGTCAGTGGGGGTATAGGGGGATTATACAGTTAGTGGGGGTATGGGAGGATTATGCAGTCAGTGGGGGTATGGGAGGATTATACAGTTCATGGGAGTAGAGGAGGCTTATACAGTCAGTGGGGGTATAGGAGGATTATACAGTCAGTGGGGGTATGGGAGGATTATACAGTCAGTGGGGGTATAGGGGGATTATACAGTCAGTGGGGGTATAGGGGGATTATACAGTCAGTGGGGGTATGGGAGGATTATACAGTTATTGGGAGTATAGGAGGATTATACAGTCAGTGGGGGTATAGGGGGATTATACAGTTAGTGGGGGTATGGGAGGATTATACAGTCAGTGGGGGTATAGGGGGATTATACAGTTAGTGGGGGTATGGGAGGATTATACAGTCAGTGGGGGTATAGGGGGATTATACAGTTAGTGGGGGTATGGGAGGATTATACAGTCAGTGGGGGTACAGGAGGATTATACAGTCAGTGGGGGTATAGGAGGATTATACAGGCAGTGGGGGTATAGGAGGATTATACAGTCAGTGGGGGGAAAAGGAGGATTATACAGTCAGTGGGGGTATAGGGGGATTATACAGTTAGTGGGGGTATGGGAGGATTATACAGTCAGTGGGGGTATGGGAGGATTATACAGTTAGTGGGAGTATAGGAGGCTTATACAGTCAGTGGGGGTATAGGAGGATTATACAGTCAGTGGGGGTATGGGAGGATTATGCAGTCAGTGGGGGTATAGGGGGATTATACAGTTAGTGGGGGTATGGGAGGATTATACAGTCAGTGGGGGTATGGGAGGATTATACAGTTAGTGGGAGTATAGGAGGCTTATACAGTCAGTGGGGGTATAGGAGGATTATACAGTCAGTGGGGGTATGGGAGGATTATACAGTCAGTGGGGGTATAGGGGGATTATACAGTCAGTGGGATTATACAGTCAGTGGGGGTATAGGAGGATTATACAGTCAGTGGGGGTATGGGAGGATTATACAGTTAGTGGGAGTATAGGAGGATTATACAGTCAGTGGGTGTATAGGGGGATTATACAGTTAGTGGGGGTATGGGAGGATTATACAGTTGGTGGGGGTATGGGAGGATTATACAGTCAGTGGGGGTATAGGGGGATTATACAGTTAGTGGGGGTATAGGGGGATTATACAGTTGGTGGGGGTATGGGAGGATTATACAGTCAGTGGGGGTATAGGGGGATTATACAGTTAGTGGGGGTATGGGAGGATTATACAGTAGGTGGGGGTATAGGGGGATTATACAGTCAGTGGGGGTACAGGGGGATTATACAGTTAGTGTGGGTATAGGAGGATTATACAGTCAGTGGGGGTATAGGAGGATTATTCAGTCAGTGGGGGGATGGGAGGATTATACAGTCAGTGGGGGTGTGGGAGGATTATACAGTTAGTGGGAGTATAGGGGGATTATACAGTTAGTGGGGGTATAGGGGGATTATACAGTTAGTGGGGGTATAGGAGGATTATACAGTTAGTGGGGGTATAGGAGGATTATACAGTTAGTGGGGGTATGGGAGGATTATACAGTTCGTGGGGGTATAGGAGGATTATTCAGTTAGTGGGGGTATAGGGGGATTATACAGTTCGTGGGGGTATAGGAGGATTATACAGTTAGTGGGGGTATAGGAGGATTATACAGTTAGTGGGGGTATAGGGGGATTATACAGTTAGTGGGGGTATAGGAGGATTATACAGTTAGTGGGGGTATAGGAGGATTATACAGTTAGTGAGGGTATAGGAGGATTATACAGTTAGTGGGGGTATAGGAGGATTATACAGTTAGTGGGGGTATAGGAGGATTATACAGTTAGTGGGGGTATAGGGGGATTATACAGTTAGTGGGGGTATAGGGGGATTATACAGTTAGTGGGGGTACAGGAGGATTATACAGTTAGTGGGGGGAAAAGGAGGATTATACAGTTAGTGGGGTTATCGGGGGATTATACAGTTAGTGGGAGTATAGGAGGATTATACAGTTAGTGGGGGTATAGGAGGATTATACAGTTAGCGGGAGTATAGGAGGATTATACAGTTAGTGGGGGTATAGGAGGATTATACAGTTCGTGGGGGTATAGGAGGATTATACAGTTAGTGGGGTTATAGGGGGATTATACAGTCAGTGGGGGTATAGGAGGATTATACAGTTAGTGGGAGTATAGGAGGATTATACAGTTAGTGGGAGTATAGGAGGATTATACAGTTAGTGGGAGTATAGGAGGATTAAACAGTTAGTGGGGGTATAGGAGGATTATACAGTTAGTGGGGGTATAGGAGGATTATACAGTTAGTGGGGTTATAGGGGGATTATACAGTTAGTGGGGGTATAGGAGGATTATACAGTCAGTGGGGGTATCGGTGGATTATACAGTTAGTGGGGGTATAGGAGGATTATACAGTTAGTGGGGGTATAGGGGGATCATACAGTTTGTGGGGGTATAGGGGGATTATACAGTCAGTGGGGGAAAAGGGGGATTATACAGTCAGTGGGGGTATAGGAGGATTATATCATCAGTGGTGGTATAGGAGGATTATACAGTTCGTGGGGGTATACGTGGATTATACAGTTAGTGGGGGGATAGGAGGATTATACAGTGAGTGGGGGTTTTGGAGGATTATACAGTTAGTGGGGGTATAGGGGGATTATACAGTTAGTGGGGGTATAGGGGGATCATACAGTTTGTGGGGGTATAGGGGGATTATACAGTCAGTGGGGGTATAGGAGGATTATACAGTTAGTGGGGGTATAGGAGGATTATGCAGTTTGTGGGGGTATCGGGGGATTATACAGTCAGTGGGGGTATGGGGGGATTATACAGTCAGTGGGGGTATAGGGGGATTATACAGTCAGTGGGGGTATAGGGGGATTATACAGTTAGTGGGGGTATAGGAGGATTATACAGTCAGTGGGGGTATAGGAGGATTATACAGTCAGTGGGGGTATCGGGGGATTATACAGTCAGTGGGGGTATAGGAGGATTATACAGTCAGTGGGGGTATAGGGGGATTATACAGTCAGTGGGGGTATAGGGTGATTATACAGTCAGTGGGGGTACAGGAGGATTATCCAGTCAGTGGGGGTATAGGAGGATTATACAGTTCGTGGGGGTATAGGAGGATTATACAGTTAGTGGGGGTATAGGAGGATTATACAGTTAGTGGGGGTATTGGAGGATTATACAGTTAATGGGGGTATAGGAGGATTATACAGTTAGTGGGGGTATCGGAGGATTATCCAGTTAGTGGGGGTATAGGAGGATTATACAGTTAGTGGGGGTATAGGAGGATTATACAGTTAGTGGGGGTATTGGAGGATTATACAGTTCATGGGGGTATCGGAGGATTATACAGTTAGTGAGGGTATAGGAGGATTATACAGTTAGTGAGGGTATAGGGGGATTATACAGTTAGTGGGGGTATTGGAGGATTATACAGTTAATGGGGGTATAGGAGGATTATACAGTTAGTGGGGGTATCGGAGGATTATCCAGTTAGTGGGGGTATAGGAGGATTATACAGTTAGTGGGGGTATAGGAGGATTATACAGTTAGTGGGGGTATTGGAGGATTATACAGTTAATGGGGGTATAGGAGGATTATACAGTTAGTGGGGGTATAGGAGGATTATACAGTTAGTGGGGGTATTGGAGGATTATACAGTTAATGGGGGTATAGGAGGATTATACAGTTAGTGGGGGTATAGGAGGATTATACAGTTCGTGGGGGGAAAGCTGGATTATACAGTTAGTGGGGGTATCGGAGGATTATACAGTTAGTGGGGGTATAGGAGGATTATACAGTTAGTGGGGGTATAGGTGGATTATACAGTTAGTGGGGGTATAGGAGGATTATACAGTTAGTGGGGGTATGGGGGATTATACAGTTAGTGGGGGTATAGGGGGATTATACAGTTAGTGGGAGTATAGGAGGATCATACAGTTAGTGGGGGTATAGGAGGATTATACAGTTAGTGGGGGTATAGGGGGATCATACAGTTTGTGGGGGTATAGGGGGATTATACAGTCATTGGGGGTATAGGAGGATTATACAGTTAGTGGGGGTATAGGGGGATTATACAGTCAGTGGGGGTATAGGGGGATTCTACAGTCAGTGGGGGTATAGGGGGATTATACAGTCAGTGGGGGTATAGGGGGATTATACAGTCAGTGGGGGTATAGGAGGATTATACAGTCAGTGGGGGTATTGGGGGATTACACAGTCAGTGGGGGTATCGGGGGATTATACAGTCAGTGGGGGTATAGGAGGATTATATCATCAGTGGGGGTATTGGAGGATTATACAGTCAGTGGGGGTATAGGAGGATGATATCATCAGTGGGGGTATTGGAGGATTATACAGTAAGTGGGGGTATAGGAGGATTATATCATCAGTGGGGGTATAGGAGGATTATACAGTCAGTGGGGGTATAGGAGGATTATACAGTTAGTGGGGGTTTAGGAGGATTATACAGTCAGTGGGGGTTTAGGAGGATTATACAGTCAGTGGGGGTATAGGAGGATTATACAGTCAGTGGGGGTATAGGAGGATTATACAGTCAGTGGGGGGAAAAGGAGGATTATACAGTCAGTGAGGGTATAGGGGGATTATACAGTTAGTGGGGGTATAGGAGGATTATACAGTCAGTGGGGGTATAGGGGGATTATACAGTCACTGGGGGTATAGGAGGATTATACAGTCAGTGGGGGTATAGGAGGATTATACAGTCAGTGGGGGTATAGGGGGATTATACAGTTAGTGGGGGTATGGGAGGATTATACAGTCAGTGGGGGTATAGGGGGATTATACAGTTAGTGGGGGTATGGGAGGATTATACAGTCAGTGGGGGTATTGAAGGATTATACAGTTAGTGGGAGTATAGGAGGATTATACAGTCAGTGGGGGTATAGGGGGATTATACAGTTTGTGGGGGTATGGGAGGATTATACAGTAGGTGGGGGTATAGGAGGATTATACAGTCAGTGGGGGTACAGGGGGATTATACAGTTAGTGTGGGTATAGGAGGATTATACAGTCAGTGGGGGTATAGGGGGTTAATACAGTTAGTGGGGGTATAGGAGGATTATACAGTCAGTGGGGGTATAGGAGGATTATACAGTTAGTGGGGGTATAGGAGGATTATACAGTTAGTGGGGGTATAGGAGGATTATACAGTCAGTGGGGGTATAGGAGGATTATACAGTCAGTGGGGGTATAGGGGGATTATACAGTTAGTGGGGGTGTAGGAGGATTATACAGTTAGTGGGGGTATAGGAGGATTATACATTTAGTGGGGGTATCGGAGGATTATACAGTTAGTGGGGGTATAGGAGGATTATACAGTTAGTGGGGGTATAGGTGGATTATACAGTTGGTGGGGGTATAGGAGGATGAAACAGTCAGTGGGGGTTTCGGAGGATTATACAGTTGGTGGGGGTATGGGAGGATTATACAGTCAGTGGGGGTATGGGAGGATTATACAGTTGGTGGGGGAATAGGAGGATTATACAGTTAGTGGGGGTATAGGGGGATTATACAGTTAGTGGGGGTATGGGAGGATTATACAGTTAGTGGGGGTATAGGAGGATTATACAGTTGGTGGGGGAATAGGAGGATTATACAGTCAGTGGGGGTATAGGAGGATTATACAGTCAGTGGGGGTACAGGAGGATTATACAGTCAGTGAGGGTATAGGAGGATTATACAGTTAGTGGGGGTATAGGGGGATTATACAGTTAGTGGGGGTATAGGGGGATTATACAGTTAGTGGGAGGATAGGAGGATCATACAGTTAGTGGGGGTATAGGAGGATTATACAGTTAGTGGGGGTATAGGGGGATCATACAGTTTGTGGGGGTATAGGGGGATTATACAGTCATTGGGGGTATAGGAGGATTATACAGTGAGTGGGGGTATAGGAGGATTATACAGTTTGTGGGGGTATAGGGGGATTATACAGTCAGTGGGGGTATAGGAGGATTATATCATCAGTGGGGGTATTGGAGGATTATACAGTCAGTGGGGGTATAGGAGGATTATATCATCAGTGGGGGTATTGGAGGATTATACAGTCAGTGGGGGTATAGGAGGATTATACAGTTAGTGGGGGTTTAGGAGGATTATACAGTCAGTGGGGGTACAGGTGGATTATACAGTCAGTGGGGGTATAGGAGGATTATACAGTCAGTGGGGGGAAAAGGAGGATTATACAGTCAGTGGGGGTATAGGGGGATTATACAGTCAGTGGGGGGAAAAGGAGGATTATACAGTCAGTGGGGGTATAGGGGGATTATACAGTTAGTGGGGGTATAGGAGGATTATACAGTCAGTGGGGGTATAGGGGGATTATACAGTCAGTGGGGGTATAGGAGGATTATACAGTCAGTGGGGGTATAGGAGGATTATACAGTCAGTGGGGGTATAGGGGGATTATACAGTTAGTGGGGGTATGGGAGGATTATACAGTCAGTGGGGGTACAGGGGGATTATACAGTTAGTGGGGGTATGGGAGGATTATACAGTCAGTGGGGGTATGGGAGGATTATACAGTTAGTGGGAGTATAGGAGGATTATACAGTCAGTGGGGGTATAGGGGGATTATACAGTTAGTGGGGGTATAGGAGGATTATACAGTTAGTGGGAGTATAGGAGGATTATACAGTCAGTGGGGGTATAGGAGGATTATACAGTTAGTGGGGGTATAGAGGGATTATACAGTTAGTGGGGGTATAGGAGGATTATACAGTCAGTGGGGGTATAGGGGGATTATACAGTTAGTGGGGGTATAGGGGGATTATACAGTTAATGGGGGTATAGGAGGATTATACAGTCAGTGGGGGGATGGGAGGATTATACAGTCAGTGGGGGTATAGGAGGATTATACAGTTAGTGGGGGGATGGGAGGATTATACAGTCAGTGGGGGTATAGGAGGATTATACAGTCAGTGGGGGTATAGGAGGATTATACAGTCAGTGGGGGTATTGGAGGATTGTACAGTCAGTGGGGGTATAGGGGGATTATACAGTTAGTGGGGGTACAGGGGGATTATACAGTCAGTGGGGGTATAGGAGGATTATACAGTCAGTGGGGGTATAGGAGGATTATACAGTCAGTGGGGGTATAGGAGGATTATACAGTCAGTGGGGGTATAGGAGGATTATACAGTTAGTGGGGGTATAGGAGGATTATACAGTTAGTGGGGGTATAGGAGGATTATACAGTCAGTGGGGGTATAGGAGGATTATACAGTCAGTGGGGGTATAGGGGGATTATACAGTTAGTGGGGGTGTAGGAGGATTATACAGTTAGTGGGGGTATAGGAGGATTATACAGTTAGTGGGGGTATCGGAGGATTATACAGTTAGTGGGGGTACAGGAGGATTATACAGTTAGTGGGGGTATAGGTGGATTATACAGTTGGTGGGGGTATAGGAGGATGAAACAGTCAGTGGGGGTTTCGGAGGATTTTTCAGTTGGTGGGGGAATAGGAGGATGATACAGTTAGTGGGGGTATGGGAGGATTATACCGTCAGTGGGGGTATGGGAGGATTATACAGTTGGTGGGGGAATAGGAGGATTATACAGTTAGTGGGGGTATCGGGGGATTATACAGTTAGTGGGGGTATGGGAGGATTATACAGTTAGTGGGGTATAGGAGGATTATACAGTTGGTGGGGGAATAGGAGGATTATACAGTTAGTGGGGGTATAGGAGGATTATACAGTCAGTGGGGGAAGAGGAGGATTATATCATCAGTGGGGTTATAGGAGGATTATACAGTCAGTGGGGGTATAGGAGGATTATACAGTTAGTGGGGGTATAGGGGGATTATACAGTTAGTGGGGGTGGAGGAGGATTATACCGTTGGTGGGGGTATAGGGGGATTATACAGTTAGTGGGGGAATAGGAGGATTATACAGTCAGTGGGGGTATGGGAGGATTATACAGTCAGTGGGGGTAAAGGGGGATTATGCAGTTAGTGGGGGTATAGGAGGATTATACAGTCAGTGGGGGTATAGGGGGATTATACAGTTAGTGGGGGTATGGGAGGATTATACAGTCAGTGGGGGTATAGGAGGATTATACAGTTATTGGGGGATTATACAGTCAGTGGGGGTGTAGGGATTATACAGTTAGTGGGGGTATAGGAGGATTATACAGTTGGTGGGGGAAGAGGAGGATTATACAGTTAGTGGGGGTATAGGGGGATTATACAGTCAGTGGGGGTATAGGTGGATTATACAGTTAGTGGGGGTATAGGAGGATTATACAGTTAGTGGGGGTATAGGGGGATTATACAGTCAGTGGGGGTATAGGAGGATTATATCATCAGTGGGGGTATAGGAGGATTACACAGTTAGTGGGGGGAGAGG
The DNA here is from genome assembly GCF_035084215.1 of Heptranchias perlo. NCBI lineage: Eukaryota > Metazoa > Chordata > Chondrichthyes > Hexanchiformes > Hexanchidae > Heptranchias > Heptranchias perlo. The sequence continues at coordinate 528,649 of NW_027139238.1, read as the reverse complement.
TGGATTATACAGTTAGTGGGGGTATAGGAGGATTATACAGTTAGTGGGGGTATAGGGGGATCATACAGACAGTGGGGGTATAGGGGGATTATACAGTTAGTGGGGGTATAGGGGGATTATACAGTCAGTGGGGGTATAGGGGGATTATACAGTCAGTGGGGGTATAGGGGGATTATACAGTCAGTGGGGGTATAGGAGGATTATACAGTTAGTGGGGGTATAGGAGGATTATACAGTCAGTGGGGGTATTGGGGGATTATACAGTCAGTGGGGGTATCGGGGGATTATACAGTCAGTGGGGGTATAGGAGGATTATCCAGTTAGTGGGGGTGTAGGGGGATTACATCATCAGTGGGGGTATCGGAGGATTATCCGGTTCGTGGGGGTATCGGAGGATTATACAGTTAGTGGGGTTATAGGAGGATTATACAGTTAGTGGGGGTATAGGTGGATTATACAGTTAGTGGGGGTATCAGAGGATTATACAGTCAGTGGGGGTATAGGAGGATTATATCATCAGTGGGCATATTGGAGGATTATACAGTCAGTGGGGGGATAGGAGGATTATATCATCAGTGGGGGTATTGGAGGATTATACAGTTGGTGGGGGTATAGGAGGATTATACAGTTAGTGGGGGTATCAGAGGATTATACAGTCAGTGGGGGTATAGGAGGATTATATCATCAGTGGGGGTATTGGAGGATTATACAGTTGGTGTGGGTATAGGAGGATTATACAGTCAGTGGGGGTTTAGGAGGATTATACAGTCAGTGGGGGTATAGGAGGATTATACAGTCAGTGGGGGTTTAGGAGGATTATACAGTCAGTGGGGGTATAGGAGGATTATACAGTCAGTGGGGGTATAGGAGGATTATACAGTCAGTGGGGGAATAGGAGGATTATACAGTCAGTGGGGGTATAGGAGGATTATACAGTCAGTGGGGGTATAGGGGGATTATACAGTCAGTGGGGGTACAGCAGGATTATACAGTTAGTGGGGGTATAGGAGGATTATACAGTCAGTGGGGGTATAGGAGGATTATACAGTTAGTGGGGGTATAGGAGGATTATACAGTTAGTGGGAGTATAGGAGGATTATACAGTCAGTGGGGGTATAGGAGGATTATACAGTTAGTGGGGGTACAGGAGGATTATACAGTTAGTGGGAGTATAGGAGGATTATACAGTCAGTGGGGGTATAGGGGGATTATACAGTTAGTGGGGGTATAGGAGGATTATACAGTTTGTGGGAGTATAGGAGGATTATACAGTCAGTGGGGGTATAGGAGGATTATACAGTTAGTGGGGGTATAGGGGGATTATACAGTTAGTGGGGGTATAGGAGGATTATACAGTCAGTGGGGGTATAGAAGGATTATACAGTTAGTGGGGGTATAGGGGGATTATACAGTTAGTGGGGGTATAGGAGGATTATACAGTCAGTGGGGGGATGGGAGGATTATACAGTCAGTGGGGGTATAGGAGGATTATACAGTTAGTGGGGGGGTGGGAGGATTATACAGTCAGTGGGGGTATAGGAGAATTATACAGTTAGTGGGGGTATAGGGGGATTATACAGTTAGTGGGGGGATGGGAGGATTATACAGTCAGTGGGGGTGTGGGAGGATTATACAGTCAGTGGGGGTATAGGAGGATTATACAGTCAGTGGGGGTATAGGAGGATTATACAGTCAGTGGGGGTATAGGAGGATTATACAGTCAGTGGGGGTATAGGAGGATTATACAGTCAGTGGGGGTATTGGAGGATTATACAGTCAGTGGGGGTATAGGGGGATTATACAGTTAGTGGGGGTACAGGGGGATTATACAGTCAGTGGGGGTATAGGAGGATTATACAGTCAGTGGGGGTATCGGAGGATTATACAGTCAGTGGGGGTATAGGAGGATGATACAGTTAGTGGGGGTATAGGAGGATTATACAGTTAGTGGGGGTATCGGAGGATTATACAGTTAGTGGGGGTATAGGAGGATTATACAGTTAGTGGGGGTATAGGTGGATTATACAGTTGGTGGGGGTATAGGAGGATGAAACAGTCAGTGGGGGTTTCGGAGGATTATACAGTTGGTGGGGGAATAGGAGGATTATACAGTTAGTGGGGGTATGGGAGGATTATACAGTCAGTGGGGGTATGGGAGGATTATACAGTTGGTGGGGGAATAGGAGGATTATACAGTTCGTGGGGGTATCGGGGGATTATACAGTTAGTGGGGGTATGGGAGGATTGTACAGTTAGTGGGGTATAGGAGGATTATACAGTTGGTGGGGGAATAGGAGGATTATACAGTTAGTGGGGGTATAGGAGGATTATACAGTCAGTGGGGGAAGAGGAGGATTATATCATCAGTGGGGTTATAGGAGGATTATACAGTCAGTGGGGGTATAGGAGGATTATACAGTTAGTGGGGGTATAGGGGGATTATACAGTTAGTGGGGGTGTAGGAGGATTATACAGTTGGTGGGGGTATAGGTGGATTATACAGTTGGTGGGGGAATAGGACGATTATACAGTGAGTGGGGGTATAGGGGGATTATACAGTCAGTGGGGGTATAGGTGGATTATACAGTTAGTGGGGGTATAGGAGGATTATACAGTTAGTGGGGGTATAGGGGGATTATACAGTCAGTGGGGGTATAGGAGGATTATATCATCAGTGGGGGTATAGGAGGATTATACAGTTAGTGGGGGGAGAGGTGGATTATACAGTTAGTGGGGGTATAGGAGGATTATACAGTTAGTGGGGGTATAGGGGGATCATACAGACAGTGGGGGTATAGGGGGATTATATAGTCAGTGGGGGTATAGGGGGATTATACAGTCAGTGGGGGTATAGGGGGATTATACAGTCAGTGGGGGTATAGGAGGATTATACAGTTAGTGGGGGTATAGGAGGATTATACAGTCAGTGGGGGTATTGGGGGATTATACAGTCAGTGGGGGTATCGGGGGATTATACAGTCAGTGGGGGTATAGGAGGATTATCCAGTTAGTGGGGGTGTAGGGGGATTATATCATCAGTGGGGGTATCGGAGGATTATCCGGTTCGTGGGGGTATAGGAGGATTATACAGTTAGTGGGGTTATAGGAGGATTATACAGTTAGTGGGGGTATAGGTGGATTATACAGTTAGTGGGGGTATCAGAGGATTATACAGTCAGTGGGGGTAAAGGAGGATTATATCATCAGTGGGCGTATTGGAGGATTATACAGTCAGTGGGGGTAGAGGAGGATTATACAGTTAGTGGGGGTATCAGAGGATTATACAGTCAGTGGGGGTATAGGAGGATTATATCATCAGTGGGGGTATTGGAGGATTATACAGTCAGTGGGGGTTTAGGAGGATTATACAGTCAGTGGGGGTATAGGAGGATTATACAGTCAGTGGGGGTATAGGAGGATTATACAGTCAGTGGGAGAATAGGAGGATTATACAGTCAGTGGGGGTATAGGAGGATTATACAGTCAGTGGGGGTATAGGGGGATTATACAGTCAGTGGGGGTACAGCAGGATTATACAGTTAGTGGGGGTATAGGAGGATTATACAGTTAGTGGGGGTATAGGAGGATTATACAGTCAGTGGGGGTATAGGAGGATTATACAGTCAGTGGGGGTATAGGGGGATTATACAGTCAGTGGGGGTATAGGAGGATTCTACAGTCAGTGGGGGTATAGGAGGATTATACAGTCAGTGGGGGTGTAGGAGGATGATACAGTTAGTGGGGGTATAGGGGGATTATACAGTTAGTGGGGGGATAGGAGGATTATACAGTCAGTGGGGGAATAGGAGGATTATACAGTCAGTGGGGGTATAGGGGGATTATACAGTTAGTGGGGGTATGGGAGGATGATACAGTAGGTGGGGGTATAGGGGGATTATACAGTTAGTGTGGGTGTAGGAGGATTATACAGTCAGTGGGGGTATAGGGGGATTATACAGTCAGTGGGGGGATGGGAGGATTATACAGTCAGTGGGGGTTTGGGAGGATTATACAGTTAGTGGGAGTATAGGAGGATTATACAGTCAGTGGGGGTATAGGGGGATTATACAGTTAGTGGGGGTACAGGGGGATTATACAGTCAGTGGGGGTATAGGAGGATTATACAGTCAGTGGGGGTATAGGAGGATTATACAGTCAGTGGGAGTATAGGAGGATTATACAGTTAGTGGGGGTATCGGAGGATTATACAGTTAGTGGGGGTATAGGAGGATTATACAGTTAGTGGGGGTATAGGAGGATTATACAGTCAGTGGGGGTATAGGAGGATTATACAGTTAGTGGGGGTATAGGAGGATTATACAGTTAGTGGGGGTATAGGAGGATTATACAGTCAGTGGGGGTATAGGAGGATTATACAGTCAGTCGGGGTATAGGAGGATTATACAGTTAGTGGGCGTATAGGGGGATCATACAGTTAGTGGGGGTATAGGGGGATTATACAGTCAGTGGGTGTACAGGGGGATTATACAGTCAGTGGGGGTATTGGAGGATTATATCATCAGTGGGGTTACAGGAGGATTACACAGTCAGTGGGGGTATAGGAGGATTATACCATCAGTGGGGGTATAGGAGGATTATGTCATCAGTGGGGTTACAGGAGGATTACACAGTCAGTGGGGGTATAGGAGGATTATGCATTCAGTGGGGGTATAGGAGGATTATATCATCAGTGGGGTTACAGGAGGATTACACAGTCAGTGGGTGTATAGGGGGATTATACAGTCAGTGGGGGTATTGGAGGATTATATCATCAGTGGGGTGACAGGAGGATTACACAGTCAGTGGGGGTATAGGAGGATTATGCAGTCAGTGGGGGTATAGGAGGATTATACCATCAGTGGGGGTATAGGAGGATTATACCGTCAGTGGGGTTACAGGAGGATTACACAGTCAGTGGGGGTATAGGAGGATTATGCAGTCAGTGGGGGTATAGGAGGATTATACCATCAGTGGGGGTATAGGAGGATTATACAGTTAGTGGGGGTATAGGAGGATTATACTGTCAGTGGGGGTATAGGAGGATTATACAGTTAGTGGGGGTATAGGAGGATTATACTGTCAGTGGGGGAAGAGGAGGATTATACAGTTCGTGGGGGTATAGGAGGATTATACAGTCAGTGGGGGTATTGGAGGATTATACAGTCAGTGAGGGAAGAGGAAGATTATATCATCAGTGGGGTTTTGGAGGATTATACAGTCAGTGGGGGTATAGGAGGATTATGCAGTCAGTGGGGGTATAGGGGGATTATGCAGTCAGTGGGGGTATAGGGGGATTATACAGTTAGTGGGGGTATGGGAGGATTATACAGTTAGTGGGGGTATAGGGGGATTGTACAGTTAGTGGGGGTACAGGAGGATTATACAGTCAGTGGGGGTATCGGAGGATTATACAGTCAGTGGGGGTATAGGAGGATTATACAGTCAGTGGGGGTATAGGAGGATTATACAGTCAGTGGGGGTACAGGAGAATTATACAGTCAGTGAGGGTTTAGGAGGATTATACAGTCAGTGGGGGTATAGGAGGATTATACAGACAGTGGGGGTATGGGAGGATTATATAATCAGTGGGGGTATAGGAGGATTATACAGTCAGTGGGGGTATAGGAGGATTATACAGTCAGTGGGGGTATGGGAGGATTATACAGTTGGTGGGGGTATAGGAGGATGATACAGTTAGTGGGGGTATAGGGGGATTATGCAGTTAGTGGGGGTATAGGGGGATTATACAGTCAGTGGGGGTATAGGGGGATTATACAGTTAGTGGGGGTATAGGGGGATTATACAGTCAGTGGGGGTATAGGAGGATTACACAGTTAGTGGGGGTATAGGGGGATTATACAGTCAGTGGGGGTATAGGAGGATTATACAGTCAGTGGGGGTATAGGAGGATGATACAGTTAGTGGGGGTATAGGGGGATTATACAGTTAGTGGGGGTATAGGGGGATTATACAGTTAGTGGGGGTATTGGAGGATTATACAGTTAATGGGGGTATAGGAGGATTATACCGTCAGTGGGGGTACAGGAGGATTATACCATCAGTGGGGGTATAGGCGGATTATACAGTCAGTGGGGGTATAGGAGGATTATACAGTTAGTGGGGGTATAGGGGGATTATACAGTCAGTGGGGGTATAGGAGGATTATACAGTTAGTGGGGGTATAGGAGGATTATACAGTTGGTGGGGGAATAGGAGGATTATACAGTCAGTCAGGGTATAGGGGGATTATAAAGTTAGTGGGGGTATAGGGGGATCATACAGTTAGTGGGGGTATAGGAGGATTATACAGTTAGTGGGGGTATAGGAGGATTATACCGTCAGTGGGGGGAGAGGAGGATTATACCATCAGTGGGGGTATAGGAGGATTATACAGTTAGTGGGGGTATAGGAGGATTATACTGTTGGTGGGGGTATAGGAGGATTATACAGTCAGTGGGGGTATAGGAGGATTATACAGTCAGTGGGGGTATAGGAGGATTATACAGTTGGTGGGGGTATAGGAGGATGATACAGTTAGTGGGGGTATAGGGGGATTATACAGTTAGTGGGGGTATAGGGGGATTATACATTCAGTGGGGGTAGAGGGGGATTATACAGTTAGTGGGGGTATAGGGGTATTATACAGTCAGTGGGGGTATAGGAGGATTATACAGTTAGTGGGGGTATAGGGGGATTATACAGTCAGTGGGGGTATAGGAGGATTATACAGTCAGTGGGGGTATAGGAGGATTATACAGTTAGTGGGGGTATAGGAGGATGATACAGTTAGTGGGGGTATAGGGGGATTATACAGTTAGTGGGGGTATAGGGGGATTATACAGTCAGTGGGGGTATAGGAGGATGATACAGTTAGTGGGGGTATAGGGGGATTATACAGTCAGTGGGGGGAAAAGAGGATTATACAGTTAGTGGGGGTGTAGGAGGATTATACAGTTAGTGGGGGTATAGGGGGATTATACAGTTAGTGGGGGTATAGGAGGATTATACAGTTAGTGGGGGTATAGGAGGATTATACAGTTAGTGGGGGTATAGGGGGATTATACAGTCAGTGGGTGTATAGGGGGATTATACAGTCAGTGGGGGTATTGGAGGATTATACAGTCAGTGGGGGTATAGGAGGATTATACAGTCAGTGGGGGTATAGGAGGATTATACAGTCAGTGGGGGTATAGGAGGATTATGCAGTCAGTGGGGGTATTGGGGGATTATACTGTTAGTGGGGGTATAGGAGGATTATACAGTTAGTGGGGGTATAGGAGGATTATACCGTCAGTGGGGGTATAGGAGGATTATACAGTTAGTGGGGGTATAGGAGGATTATACTGTTGGTGGGGGTATAGGAGGATTATACAGTCAGTGGGGGTATAGGAGGATTATACTGTTGGTGGGGGTATAGGAGGATTATACAGTCAGTGGGGGTAGAGGACGATTATACAGTCAGTGGGGGTATAGGGGGATTATACAGTCAGTGGGGGTATAGGAGGATTATACAGTCAGTGGGGGTATAGGAGGATTATACAGTTAGTGGGGGTATAGGAGGATTATACAGTCAGTGGGGGTATAGGGGGATTATACAGTTAGTGGGAGTATAGGAGGATTATACAGTATGTGGGGGTATAGGAGGATTATACAGTTAGTGGGGGTATAGGAGGATTATACAGTCAGTGGGGGTATAGGAGGATTATACAGTCAGTGGGGGTATTGGAGGATTATACAGTCAGTGGCGGTATAGGGGGATTATACAGTTAGTGGGGGTATAGGAGGATGAAACAGTCAGTGGGGGTATAGGGGGATTATACAGTTAGTGGGGGTATAGGAGGATTATACAGTTAGTGGGGGTATAGGAGGATTATACAGTCAGTGGCGGTATAGGGGGATTATACAGTTAGTGGGGGTATAGGAGGATGAAACAGTCAGTGGGGGTATAGGGGGATTATACAGTTAGTGGGGGTATAGGAGGATTATACAGTTAGTGGGGGAATAGGAGGATTATACAGTTAGTGGGGGTCGTGGAGGATTATACAGTCAGTGGGGGTATAGGGGGATTATACAGTCAGTGGGGGTATAGGGTGATTATACAGTCAGTGGGGGTATAGGGGGATTGTACAGTCAGTGGGGGTATAGGGGGATTATACAGTCAGTGGGGGTATAGGGGGATTATACAGTTAGTGGGGGTATCGGAGGATTATACAGTTAGTGGGGGTATAGGAGGATTATACAGTCAGTGGGGGTACAGGGGGATTATGCAGTCAGTGGGGGTATTGGAGGATTATACAGTCAGTGGGGGTATAGGTGGATTATTCAGTCAGTGGGGGTATTAGGGGATTATACAGTTAGCGGGGGTATCGGAGGATTATACAGTTAGTGGGGGTATAGGAGGATTATACAGTTCGTGGGGGTATAGGAGGATTATACAGTTCGTGGGGGTATAGGAGGATTATACAGTCAGTGGGGGTATAGGAGGATTATACAGTTAGTGGGGGTATAGGAGAATTATACAGTCAGTGGGGGTATTGGAGGATTATACAGTTAGTGGGGGTATAGGAGGATTATACAGTTAGTGGGGGTATAGGAGGATTATACAGTCAGTGGGGGTATAGGAGGATTATACAGTCAGTGGGGGTATTGGAGGATTATACAGTCAGTGGGGGTATAGGAGGATTATACAGTTAGTGGGGGTCTAGGAGGATTATACAGTTAGTGGGGGTATAGGAGGATTATACAGTTAGTGGGGGTCTCGGGGGATTATACAGTTAGTGGGGGTATAGGAGGATTATACAGTCAGTGGGGGTCTGGGAGGATTATACATTTAGTGGGGGTATAGGAGGATTATACAGTTAGTGGGGGTAGAGGAGGATTATACAGTTAGTGGGGGTATCGGAGGATTATACAGTTAGTGGGGGTATAGGGGGATTATACAGTCAGTGGGGGTATAGGGGGATTATACAGTCAGTGGGGGTATAGGAGGATTATACAGTCAGTGGGGGTACAGGGGGATTATACAGTCAGTGGGTGTATTGGCGGATTATACAGTCAGTGGGGGTATAGGTGGATTATTCAGTCAGTGGGGGTATTAGGGGATTATACAGTTAGTGGGGGAATCGGAGGATTATACAGTCAGTGAGGGGAGAGGAGGATTATACAGTTCATGGGGGTATCGGAGGATTATACAGTCAGTGGGGGTATAGGAGGATAATACAGTTAGTGTGGGGTATAGGAGGATAATACAGTTCGTGGGGGTATCGGAGGATTATACAGTCAGTGGGGGTATAGGAGGATTATACAGTCAGTGGGGGTATAGGGGGATTATACAGTTAGTGGGAGTATAGGAGGATTATACAGTCAGTGGGGGTATAGGAGGATTATACTGTCAGTGGAGGTACAGGAGGATTATACAGTTAGTGGGGGTACAGGAGGATTATATCATCAGTGGGGGTATTGGAGGATTATACAGTCAGTGGGGGTATAGGAGGATTATACAGTTAGTGGGGGTATAGGAGGATTATACAGTTAGTGGGGGAAAAGGAGGATTATACAGTCAGTGGGGGTATAGGAGGATTATACAGTCAGTGGGGGTATAGGAGGATTATACAGTTAGTGGGGGTATAGGGGGATTATACAGTCAGTGGGGGTATAGGAGGATTATACAGTTAGTGGGGGTATAGGAGGATTATACAGTTAGTGGGGGTATAGGAGGATTATACATTCAGTGGGGGTATAGGAGGATTATACAGTCAGTGGGGGTATAGGAGGATGAGACAGTTAGTGGGGGTATAGGAGGATTATACAGTTAGTGGGGGTATAGGAGGATTATACAGTTAGTGGGGGTATAGGGGGATTTGCAGTCAGTGGGGGTAAAGGGGGATTATACAGTTCGTGAGAGTATAGGGGGATTATACAGTCAGTGGGGGTATAGGGGGATTATGCAGTTAGTGGGGGTACAGGACGATTATACAGTCAGTGGGGGTATAGGGGGATTATACAGTTAGTGGGGGTACAGGAGGATTATACAGTCAGTGGGGGTACGGGAGGATTATACAGTTAGTGGGGGTACAGGAGGATTATACAGTCAGTGGGGGTACAGGAGGATTATACAGTCAGTGGGGGTATAGGAGGATTATACAGTCAGTGGGGGTATAGGAGGATTATACAGTTAGTGGGGGTACAGGAGGATTATACAGTTAGTGGGGGGAAAAGGAGGATTATACAGTTAATGGGGGTATAGGAGGATTATACAGTCAGTGGGGGTATAGGAGGATTATATCAGCAGTGGGGGTATCGGAGGATTATACAGTCAGTGGGGGTATAGGAGGATTATACAGTCAGTGGGGGTATAGGAGGATTATACAGTCAGTGGGGGTATAGGAGGATTATATAATCAGTGGGGGTATAGGAGGATCATGCAGTCAGTGGGGGTATAGGAGGATTATACAGTCAGTGGGGGAATAGGTGGATTATTCAGTCAGTGGGGGTATTAGGGGATTATACAGTTAGTGGGGGTATCGGAGGATTATACAGTTAGTGGGGGTATAGGGGGATTATATAATCAGTGGGGGTATAGGAGGATTATGCAGTCAGTGGGGGGGATAGGAGGATTATACAGTCAGTGGGGGTATAGGTGGATTATACAGTCAGTGGGGGTATTGGAGGATTATACAGTCAGTGGGGGGGATAGGAGGATTATACAGTCAGTGGGGGTAGAGGGGGATTATATCATCAGTGGGGGTAATGGAGGATTATACAGTCAGTGGGGGTATAGGAGGATTATACATTCAGTGGGGGTATTGGAGGATTATACAGTTAGTGAGGGTACAGGAGGATTATGCAGTCAGTGGGGGTATAGGAGGATTATATCATCAGTGGGGGTATAGGAGGATTATACAGTCACTGGGGGTATAGGAGGATTATACAGTTAATGGGGGTATAGGAGGATTATACAGTCAGTGGGGGTATAGGAGGATTATACAGTCGGTGGGGGTATAGGAGGATTATACATTCAGTGGGGGTATCGGAGGATTATACAGTTAGTGTGGGTCTAGGAGGATTATACAGTTAGTGGGGTTATAGGGGGATTATACAGTCAGTGGGGGTACAGGAGGATTATACAGTCGGTGGGGGTATAGGAGGATTATACAGTTCGTGGGGGTATCGGAGGATTATACAGTCAGTGGGGGTATAGGGGGATTATGCAGTCAGTGGGGGTATAGGGGCATTATACAGTCAGTGGGGGTATAGGAGGATTATACAGTCAGTGGGGGTATAGGAGGATTATATCATCAGTGGGGGAAAAGGAGGATTATACAGTTAGTGGGGGTATCGGAGGATTATATCATCAGTGGGGGTATAGGAGGATTATACAGTTAGTGGGGGTATAGGAGGATTATACAGTTAGTGGGGGTACAGGAGGATTATATCATCAGTGGGGGTATTGGAGGATTATACAGTCAGTGGGGGTATAGGAGGATTATACAGTTAGTGGGGGTATAGGAGGATTATACAGTTAGTGGGGGTATAGGGGGATTATACAGTCAGTGGGGGTATAGGGGGATTATACAGTCAGTGGGGGTATAGGAGGATTATACAGTTAGTGGGGGTATAGGAGGATTATACAGTCAGTGGGGGTATAGGAGGATTATACAGTTAGTGGGGGTATAGGAGGATTATACAGTTAGTGGGGGTATAGGGGGATTATACAGTCAGTGGGGGTATAGGAGGATTATACAGTTAGTGGGGGTATAGGAGGATTATACAGTTAGTGGGGGTATAGGAGGATTATACAGTCAGTGGGGGTACAGGAGGATTATACAGTCAGTGGGGGTATAGGAGGATGAGACAGTTAGTGGGGGTATAGGAGGATTATACAGTTAGTGGGGGTATCGGGGGATTATACAGTCAGTGGGGGTATAGGAGGATTATACAGTAAGTGGGGGTATAGGGGGATTTGCAGTCAGTGGGGGTAAAGGGGGATTATACAGTTCGTGGGGGTATAGGGGGATTATACAGTCAGTGGGGGTATAGGGGGATTATGCAGTTAGTGGGGGTACAGGAGGATTATACAGTCAGTGGGGGTACAGGAGGATTATACAGTCAGTGGGGGTACAGGAGGATTATACAGTTAGTGGGGGTATAGGAGGATTATATCAGCAGTGGGGGTATAGGAGGATTATGTAGTCAGTGGGGGTATTGTAGGATTATACAGTTAGTGGGGGTATAGGGATTATATCGTCAGTGGGGGTTTTGGGGGATTATACAGTCAGTGAGGGTACAGGAGGATTATACAGTCAGTGGGGGTATAGGAGGATTATATAATCAGTGGGGGTATAGGAGGATTATACAGTCAGTGGGGGTATAGGAGGATTATGTAATCAGTGGGGGTATAGGAGGATTATACAGTCAGTGGGGGTATAGGGGGATTATACAGTCAGTGGGGGTATAGGGGGATTATACAGTCAGTGGGGGTATAGGAGGATTATATAATCAGTGGGGGTATAGGAGGATTATGCAGTCAGTGGGGGTATAGGAGGATTATACAGTCAGTGGGGGAATAGGTGGATTATTCAGTCAGTGGGGGTATTAGGGGATTATACAGTTAGTGGGGGTATCGGAGGATTATACAGTTAGTGGGGGTATTGGGGGATTATACAGTCAGTGAGGGGAGAGGAGGATTTTACAGTCAGTGGGGGTATTGTAGGATTATACAGTCAGTGGGGGTATAGGAGGATTATACAGTCAGTGGGGGTAGAGGGGGATTATATCATCAGTGGGGGTATAGGAGGATTATACAGTCAGTGGGGGTATAGGAGGATTATACATTCAGTGGGGGTATTGGAGGATTATACAGTTAGTGAGGGTATAGGAGGATTATACAGTGAGTGGGGGTACAGGAGGATGATGCAGTCAGTGGGGTTATAGGAGGATTATATCATCAGTGGGGGTATAGGAGGATTATACAGTCACTGGGGGTATCGGAGGATTATACAGTTAATGGGGGTATAGGAGGATTATACAGTCAGTGGGGGTATAGGAGGATTATACAGTCGGTGGGGGTATAGGAGGATTATACAGTCAGTGGGGGTATCGGAGGATTATACAGTTAGTGGGGGTCTAGGAGGATTATACAGTTAGTGGGGGTATAGGAGGATTATACAGTCGGTGGGGGTGTCGGAGGATTATACAGTCAGTGGGGGTATAGGAGGATTATATCATCAGTGGGGGTATAGGAGGATTATACAGTTCGTGGGGGTATAGGTGGATTATACAGTTAGTGGGGGTTTAGGAGGATTATGCAGTTAGTGGGGGTATAGGGGGATTATGCAGTTAGTGGGGGTACAGGAGGATTGTACAGTCAGTGGGGGTACAGGAGGATTATACCATCAGTGGGGGCATTGGAGGATTATACAGTTAGTGAGGGTATAGGAGGATTATACAGTGAGTGGGGGTACAGGAGGATTATGCAGTCAGTGGGGGTATAGGAGGATTATATCATCAGTGGGGGTATAGGAGGATTATACAGTCACTGGGGGTATAGGAGGATTATACAGTTAATGGGGGTATAGGAGGATTATACAGTCAGTGGGGGTATAGGAGGATTATACAGTCGGTGGGGGTATAGGAGGATTATACAGTCAGTGGGGGTATCGGAGGATTATACAGTTAGTGTGGGTCTAGGAGGATTATACAGTTAGTGGGGTTATAGGGGGATGATACAGTCAGTGGGGGTATAGGAGGATTATACAGTCGGTGGGGGTATAGGAGGATTATACAGTTAGTGGGGGTATCGGAGGATTATACAGTCAGTGGGGGTCTCGGGGGATTATGCAGTCAGTGGGGGTATAGGGGCATTATACAGTCAGTGGGGGTATAGGAGGATTATACAGTCAGTGGGGGTATAGGAGGATTATACAGTTAGTGGGGGTATCAGAGGATTATATCATCAGTGGGGGTATAGGAGGATTATACAGTTAGTGGGGGTATCGGAGGATTATACAGTTAGTGGGGGTATAGGGGGATTATACAGTCAGTGGGGGTATAGGGGGATTATACAGTTAGTGGGGGTATAGGAGGATTATACAGTTAGTGGGGGTATAGGAGGATTATACAGTCAGTGGGGGTACAGGAGGATTATATCATCAGTGGGGGTATTGGAGGATTATACAGTCAGTGGGGGTATAGGAGGATTATACAGTTAGTGGGGGTATAGGAGGATTATACAGTTAGTGGGGGAAAAGGAGGATTATACAGTTAATGGGGATATAGGAGGATTATATCAGCAGTGGGAGTATAGGAGGATTATACACTCAGTGGGGGTATAGGAGGATTATACAGTTAGTGGGGGTATAGGGGGATTATACAGTCAGTGGGGGTATAGGAGGATTATACAGTCAGTGGGGGTATAGGAGGATGAGACAGTTAGTGGGGGTATAGGAGGATTATACATTTAGTGGGGTTATCGGGGGATTATACAGTCAGTGGGGGTATAGGAGGATTATACAGTAAGTGGGGGTATAGGGGGATTTGCAGTCAGTGGGGGTAAAGGGGGATTATACAGTCAGTGGGGGTATAGGGGGATTATGCAGTTAGTGGGGGTACAGGAGGATTATACAGTCAGTGGGGGTATAGGAGGATTATACAGTTAGTGGGGGTATAGGGGGATTATACAGTCAGCGGGGGTATAGGAGGATTATACAGTTAGTGGGGGTATAGGGGGATTATACAGTCAGTGGGGGTATAGGGGGATTATACAGTCAGTGGGGGTATAGGAGGATTATACAGTTAGTGGGGGTATAGGAGGATTATACAGTCAGTGGGGGTATAGGAGGATTATACAGTTAGTGGGGGTATAGGAGGATTATACAGTTAGTGGGGGTATAGGGGGATTATACAGTCAGTGGGGGTATAGGAGGATTATACAGTTAGTGGGGGTATAGGAGGATTATACAGTCAGTGGGGGTATAGGAGGATTATACAGTCAGTGGGAGCATAGGAGGATGAGACAGTTAGTGGGGGTATAGGAGGATTATACAGTTAGTGGGGGTATCGGGGGATTATACAGTCAGTGGGGGTATAGGAGGATTATACAGTAAGTGGGGGTATAGGGGGATTTGCAGTCAGTGGGGGTAAAGGGGGATTATACAGTTCGTGGGGGTATAGGGGGATTATACAGTCAGTGAGAGTATCGGGGGATTATACAGTCAGTGAGGGTATAGGAGGATTATACAGTTAATGGGGGTATAGGAGGATTATACAGTTAGTGGGGGTATAGGAGGATTATACAGTTAGTGGGGGTATAGGGGGATTATACAGTCAGTGGGGGTATAGGGGGATTATACAGTCAGTGGGGGTATAAGGGGATTATGCAGTTAGTGGGGGTATAGGAGGATTATGCAGTTAGTGGGGGTATCGGAGGATTATACAGTTAGTGGGGGTTTTGGGGAATTATACAGTCATTGGGGGTATATGGGGATTATACAGTTAGTGGGGGTATAGGGGGATTATACAGTCAGTGGGGGTATAGGGGGATTATGCAGTTAGTGGGGGTATAGGAGGATTATACAGTTGGTGGGGGTACAGGGGGATTATACAGTTGGTGGGGGGAAAAGGAGGATTATACAGTTAGTGGGGTTATAGGAGGATTATACAGTCAGTGGGGGTGTAGGAGGATTATATCATCAGTGGGGGTATAGGAGGATTATACAGTCAGTGGGGGTATAGGGGGATTATGCAGTCAGTGGGGGTATAGGGGGATTATGCAGTTAGTGGGGGTATAGGAGGATTATGCAGTTAGTGGGGGTATCGGAGGATTATACAGTTAGTGGGGGTTTTGGGGAATTATACAGTCATTGGGGGTATATGGGGATTATACAGTTAGTGGGGGTATAGGGGGATTATACAGTCAGTGGGGGTATAGGGGGATTATGCAGTTAGTGGGGGTATAGGAGGATTATACAGTTGGTGGGGGTACAGGGGGATTATACAGTTGGTGGGGGGAAAAGGAGGATTATACAGTTAGTGGGGTTATAGGAGGATTATACAGTCAGTGGGGGTGTAGGAGGATTATATCATCAGTGGGGGTATAGGAGGATTATACAGTCAGTCGGGGTATAGGAGGATTATACAGTTAGTGGGGGTATAGGAGGATTATACAGTTAGTGGGGGTATAGGAGGATTATACAGTTAGTGGGGGTATAGGAGGATTATACAGTTAGTGGGGGTATAGGAGGATTATACAGTTAGTGGGGGTATAGGGGGATTATACAGTCAGCGGGGGTATAGGAGGATTATACAGTCAGTGGCGGTATAGGGGGATTATACAGTTAGTGGGGGTATAGGAGGATGAAACAGTCAGTGGGGGTATAGGGGGATTATACAGTTAGTGGGGGTATAGGACGATTATACAGTTAGTGGGGGTATAGGAGGATTATACAGTCAGTGGCGGTATAGGGGGATTATACAGTTAGTGGGGGTATAGGAGGATGAAACAGTCAGTGGGGGTATAGGGGGATTATACAGTTAGTGGGGGTATAGGAGGATTATACAGTTAGTGGGGGAATAGGAGGATTATACAGTTAGTGGGGGTCGTGGAGGATTATACAGTCAGTGGGGGTATAGGGGGATTATACAGTCAGTGGGGGTATAGGGTGATTATACAGTCAGTGGGGGTATAGGGGGATTGTACAGTCAGTGGGGGTATAGGGGGATTATACAGTCAGTGGGGGTATAGGGGGATTATACAGTTAGTGGGGGTATCGGAGGATTATACAGTTAGTGGGGGTATAGGAGGATTATACAGTCAGTGGGGGTACAGGGGGATTATGCAGTCAGTGGGGGTATTGGAGGATTATACAGTCAGTGGGGGTATATGTGGATTATTCAGTCAGTGGGGGTATTAGGGGATTATACAGTTAGCGGGGGTATCGGAGGATTATACAGTTAGTGGGGGTATAGGAGGATTATACAGTTCGTGGGGGTATAGGAGGATTATACAGTCAGTGGGGGTATAGGAGGATTATACAGTTAGTGGGGGTATAGGAGAATTATACAGTCAGTGGGGGTATTGGAGGATTATACAGTTAGTGGGGGTATAGGAGGATTATACAGTTAGTGGGGGTATAGGAGGATTATACAGTCAGTGGGGGTATAGGAGGATTATACAGTCAGTGGGGGTATTGGAGGATTATACAGTCAGTGGGGGTATAGGAGGATTATACAGTTAGTGGGGGTCTAGGAGGATTATACAGTTAGTGGGGGTATAGGAGGATTATACAGTTAGTGGGGGTCTCGGGGGATTATACAGTTAGTGGGGGTATAGGAGGATTATACAGTCAGTGGGGGTCTGGGAGGATTATACATTTAGTGGGGGTATAGGAGGATTATACAGTTAGTGGGGGTAGAGGAGGATTATACAGTTAGTGGGGGTATCGGAGGATTATACAGTTAGTGGGGGTATAGGGGGATTATACAGTCAGTGGGGGTATAGGGGGATTATACAGTCAGTGGGGGTATAGGAGGATTATACAGTCAGTGGGGGTACAGGGGGATTATACAGTCAGTGGGTGTATTGGCGGATTATACAGTCAGTGGGGGTATAGGTGGATTATTCAGTCAGTGGGGGTATTAGGGGATTATACAGTTAGTGGGGGTATCGGAGGATTATACAGTCAGTGAGGGGAGAGGAGGATTATACAGTTCATGGGGGTATCGGAGGATTATACAGTCAGTGGGGGTATAGGAGGATAATACAGTTAGTGTGGGGTATAGGAGGATAATACAGTTCGTGGGGGTATCGGAGGATTATACAGTTCGTGGGGGTATCGGAGTATTATACAGTCAGTGGGGGTATAGGAGGATTATACAGTCAGTGGGGGTATAGGGGGATTATACAGTTAGTGGGAGTATAGGAGGATTATACAGTCAGTGGGGGTATAGGAGGATTATACTGTCAGTGGAGGTACAGGAGGATTATACAGTTAGTGGGGGTACAGGAGGATTATATCATCAGTGGGGGTATTGGAGGATTATACAGTCAGTGGGGGTATAGGAGGATTATACAGTTAGTGGGGGTATAGGAGGATTATACAGTTAGTGGGGGAAAAGGAGGATTATACAGTCAGTGGGGGTATAGGAGGATTATACAGTCAGTGGGGGTATAGGAGGATTATACAGTTAGTGGGGGTATAGGGGGATTATACAGTCAGTGGGGGTATAGGAGGATTATACAGTTAGTGGGGGTATAGGAGGATTATACAGTTAGTGGGGGTATAGGAGGATTATACATTCAGTGGGGGTATAGGAGGATTATACAGTCAGTGGGGGTATAGGAGGATGAGACAGTTAGTGGGGGTATAGGAGGATTATACAGTTAGTGGGGGTATAGGAGGATTATACAGTTAGTGGGGGTATAGGGGGATTTGCAGTCAGTGGGGGTAAAGGGGGATTATACAGTTCGTGGGAGTATAGGGGGATTATACAGTCAGTGGGGGTATAGGGGGATTATGCAGTTAGTGGGGGTACAGGAGGATTATACAGTCAGTGGGGGTATAGGGGGATTATACAGTTAGTGGGGGTACAGGAGGATTATACAGTCAGTGGGGGTACGGGAGGATTATACAGTTAGTGGGGGTACAGGAGGATTATACAGTCAGTGGGGGTACAGGAGGATTATACAGTCAGTGGGGGTATAGGAGGATTATACAGTCAGTGGGGGTATAGGAGGATTATACAGTTAGTGGGGGTACAGGAGGATTATACAGTTAGTGGGGGGAAAAGGAGGATTATACAGTTAATGGGGGTATAGGAGGATTATACAGTCAGTGGGGGTATAGGAGGATTATATCAGCAGTGGGGGTATCGGAGGATTATACAGTCAGTGGGGGTATAGGAGGATTATACAGTCAGTGGGGGTATAGGAGGATTATACAGTCAGTGGGGGTATAGGAGGATTATATAATCAGTGGGGGTATAGGAGGATCATGCAGTCAGTGGGGGTATAGGAGGATTATACAGTCAGTGGGGGAATAGGTGGATTATTCAGTCAGTGGGGGTATTAGGGGATTATACAGTTAGTGGGGGTATCGGAGGATTATACAGTTAGTGGGGGTATAGGGGGATTATATAATCAGTGGGGGTATAGGAGGATTATGCAGTCAGTGGGGGGGATAGGAGGATTATACAGTCAGTGGGGGTATAGGTGGATTATACAGTCAGTGGGGGTATTGGAGGATTATACAGTCAGTGGGGGGGATAGGAGGATTATACAGTCAGTGGGGGTAGAGGGGGATTATATCATCAGTGGGGGTAATGGAGGATTATACAGTCAGTGGGGGTATAGGAGGATTATACATTCAGTGGGGGTATTGGAGGATTATACAGTTAGTGAGGGTACAGGAGGATTATGCAGTCAGTGGGGGTATAGGAGGATTATATCATCAGTGGGGGTGTAGGAGGATTATACAGTCACTGGGGGTATAGGAGGATTATACAGTTAATGGGGGTATAGGAGGATTATACAGTCAGTGGGGGTATAGGAGGATTATACAGTCGGTGGGGGTATAGGAGGATTATACATTCAGTGGGGGTATCGGAGGATTATACAGTTAGTGTGGGTCTAGGAGGATTATACAGTTAGTGGGGTTATAGGGGGATTATACAGTCAGTGGGGGTACAGGAGGATTATACAGTCGGTGGGGGTATAGGAGGATTATACAGTTAGTGGGGGTATCGGAGGATTATACAGTCAGTGGGGGTATAGGGGGATTATGCAGTCAGTGGGGGTATAGGGGCATTATACAGTCAGTGGGGGTATAGGAGGATTATACAGTCAGTGGGGGTATAGGAGGATTATATCATCAGTGGGGGAAAAGGAGGATTATACAGTTAGTGGGGGTATCGGAGGATTATATCATCAGTGGGGGTATAGGAGGATTATACAGTTAGTGGGGGTATAGGGGGATTATACAGTCAGTGGGGGTATAGGGGGATTATACAGTCAGTGGGGGTATAGGAGGATTATACAGTCAGTGGGGGTACAGGGGGATTATACAGTCAGTGGGTGTATTGGCGGATTATACAGTCAGTGGGGGTATAGGTGGATTATTCAGTCAGTGGGGGTATTAGGGGATTATACAGTTAGTGGGGGTATCGGAGGATTATACAGTCAGTGAGGGGAGAGGAGGATTATACAGTTCATGGGGGTATCGGAGGATTATACAGTCAGTGGGGGTATAGGAGGATAATACAGTTAGTGTGGGGTATAGGAGGATAATACAGTTCGTGGGGGTATCGGAGGATTATACAGTTCGTGGGGGTATCGGAGTATTATACAGTCAGTGGGGGTATAGGAGGATTATACAGTCAGTGGGGGTATAGGGGGATTATACAGTTAGTGGGAGTATAGGAGGATTATACAGTCAGTGGGGGTATAGGAGGATTATACTGTCAGTGGAGGTACAGGAGGATTATACAGTTAGTGGGGGTACAGGAGGATTATATCATCAGTGGGGGTATTGGAGGATTATACAGTCAGTGGGGGTATAGGAGGATTATACAGTTAGTGGGGGTATAGGAGGATTATACAGTTAGTGGGGGAAAAGGAGGATTATACAGTCAGTGGGGGTATAGGAGGATTATACAGTCAGTGGGGGTATAGGAGGATTATACAGTTAGTGGGGGTATAGGGGGATTATACAGTCAGTGGGGGTATAGGAGGATTATACAGTTAGTGGGGGTATAGGAGGATTATACAGTTAGTGGGGGTATAGGAGGATTATACATTCAGTGGGGGTATAGGAGGATTATACAGTCAGTGGGGGTATAGGAGGATGAGACAGTTAGTGGGGGTATAGGAGGATTATACAGTTAGTGGGGGTATAGGAGGATTATACAGTTAGTGGGGGTATAGGGGGATTTGCAGTCAGTGGGGGTAAAGGGGGATTATACAGTTCGTGGGAGTATAGGGGGATTATACAGTCAGTGGGGGTATAGGGGGATTATGCAGTTAGTGGGGGTACAGGAGGATTATACAGTCAGTGGGGGTATAGGGGGATTATACAGTTAGTGGGGGTACAGGAGGATTATACAGTCAGTGGGGGTACGGGAGGATTATACAGTTAGTGGGGGTACAGGAGGATTATACAGTCAGTGGGGGTACAGGAGGATTATACAGTCAGTGGGGGTATAGGAGGATTATACAGTCAGTGGGGGTATAGGAGGATTATACAGTTAGTGGGGGTACAGGAGGATTATACAGTTAGTGGGGGGAAAAGGAGGATTATACAGTTAATGGGGGTATAGGAGGATTATACAGTCAGTGGGGGTATAGGAGGATTATATCAGCAGTGGGGGTATCGGAGGATTATACAGTCAGTGGGGGTATAGGAGGATTATACAGTCAGTGGGGGTATAGGAGGATTATACAGTCAGTGGGGGTATAGGAGGATTATATAATCAGTGGGGGTATAGGAGGATCATGCAGTCAGTGGGGGTATAGGAGGATTATACAGTCAGTGGGGGAATAGGTGGATTATTCAGTCAGTGGGGGTATTAGGGGATTATACAGTTAGTGGGGGTATCGGAGGATTATACAGTTAGTGGGGGTATAGGGGGATTATATAATCAGTGGGGGTATAGGAGGATTATGCAGTCAGTGGGGGGGATAGGAGGATTATACA
This sequence comes from Heptranchias perlo, assembly GCF_035084215.1. Lineage (NCBI taxonomy): Eukaryota > Metazoa > Chordata > Chondrichthyes > Hexanchiformes > Hexanchidae > Heptranchias > Heptranchias perlo. Next base: position 506,963 of record NW_027139238.1, on the reverse strand, counting down.
GTCAGTGGGGGTATAGGTGGATTATACAGTCAGTGGGGGTATTGGAGGATTATACAGTCAGTGGGGGGGATAGGAGGATTATACAGTCAGTGGGGGTAGAGGGGGATTATATCATCAGTGGGGGTAATGGAGGATTATACAGTCAGTGGGGGTATAGGAGGATTATACATTCAGTGGGGGTATTGGAGGATTATACAGTTAGTGAGGGTACAGGAGGATTATGCAGTCAGTGGGGGTATAGGAGGATTATATCATCAGTGGGGGTGTAGGAGGATTATACAGTCACTGGGGGTATAGGAGGATTATACAGTTAATGGGGGTATAGGAGGATTATACAGTCAGTGGGGGTATAGGAGGATTATACAGTCGGTGGGGGTATAGGAGGATTATACATTCAGTGGGGGTATCGGAGGATTATACAGTTAGTGTGGGTCTAGGAGGATTATACAGTTAGTGGGGTTATAGGGGGATTATACAGTCAGTGGGGGTACAGGAGGATTATACAGTCGGTGGGGGTATAGGAGGATTATACAGTTAGTGGGGGTATCGGAGGATTATACAGTCAGTGGGGGTATAGGGGGATTATGCAGTCAGTGGGGGTATAGGGGCATTATACAGTCAGTGGGGGTATAGGAGGATTATACAGTCAGTGGGGGTATAGGAGGATTATATCATCAGTGGGGGAAAAGGAGGATTATACAGTTAGTGGGGGTATCGGAGGATTATATCATCAGTGGGGGTATAGGAGGATTATACAGTTAGTGGGGGTACAGGAGGATTATATCATCAGTGGGGGTATTGGAGGATTATACAGTCAGTGGGGGTATAGGAGGATTATACAGTTAGTGGGGGTATAGGAGGATTATACAGTTAGTGGGGGTATAGGGGGATTATACAGTCAGTGGGGGTATAGGGGGATTATACAGTCAGTGGGGGTATAGGAGGATTATACAGTTAGTGGGGGTATAGGAGGATTATACAGTCAGTGGGGGTATAGGAGGATTATACAGTTAGTGGGGGTATAGGAGGATTATACAGTTAGTGGGGGTATAGGGGGATTATACAGTCAGTGGGGGTATAGGAGGATAAGACAGTCAGTGGGGGTATAGGAGGATTATACAGTCAGTGGGGGTATAGGAGGATGAGACAGTTAGTGGGGGTATAGGAGGATTATACAGTTAGTGGGGGTATCGGGGGATTATACAGTCAGTGGGGGTATAGGAGGATTATACAGTAAGTGGGGGTATAGGGGGATTTGCAGTCAGTGGGGGTAAAGGGGGATTATACAGTTCGTGGGGGTATAGGGGGATTATACAGTCAGTGGGGGTATAGGGGGATTATGCAGTTAGTGGGGGTACAGGAGGATTATACAGTCAGTGGGGGTACAGGAGGATTATACAGTCAGTGGGGGTACAGGAGGATTATACAGTTAGTGGGGGTATAGGAGGATTATATCAGCAGTGGGGGTATAGGAGGATTATGTAGTCAGTGGGGGTATTGTAGGATTATACAGTGAGTGGGGGTATAGGGATTATATCGTCAGTGGGGGTATAGGGGGATTATACAGTCAGTGAGGGTACAGGAGGATTATACAGTCAGTGGGGGTATAGGAGGATTATATAATCAGTGGGGGTATAGGAGGATTATACAGTCAGTGGGGGTATAGGAGGATTATGTAATCAGTGGGGGTATAGGAGGATTATACAGTCAGTGGGGGTATAGGGGGATTATACAGTCAGTGGGGGTATAGGGGGATTATACAGTCAGTGGGGGTATAGGAGGATTATATAATCAGTGGGGGTATAGGAGGATTATGCAGTCAGTGGGGGTATAGGAGGATTATACAGTCAGTGGGGGAATAGGTGGATTATTCAGTCAGTGGGGGTATTAGGGGATTATACAGTTAGTGGGGGTATCGGAGGATTATACAGTTAGTGGGGGTATTGGGGGATTATACAGTCAGTGAGGGGAGAGGAGGATTTTACAGTCAGTGGGGGTATTGTAGGATTATACAGTCAGTGGGGGTATAGGAGGATTATACAGTCAGTGGGGGTAGAGGGGGATTATATCATCAGTGGGGGTATAGGAGGATTATACAGTCAGTGGGGGTATAGGAGGATTATACATTCAGTGGGGGTATTGGAGGATTATACAGTTAGTGAGGGTATAGGAGGATTATACAGTGAGTGGGGGTACAGGAGGATGATGCAGTCAGTGGGGGTATAGGAGGATTATATCATCAGTGGGGGTATAGGAGGATTATACAGTCACTGGGGGTATCGGAGGATTATACAGTTAATGGGGGTATAGGAGGATTATACAGTCAGTGGGGGTATAGGAGGATTATACAGTCGGTGGGGGTATAGGAGGATTATACAGTCAGTGGGGGTATCGGAGGATTATACAGTTAGTGGGGGTCTAGGAGGATTATACAGTTAGTGGGGGTATAGGAGGATTATACAGTTAGTGGGGGTATAGGAGGATTATACAGTTAGTGGGGGTATAGGAGGATTATACAGTCAGTGGGGGTATAGGGGGATTATACAGTCAGTGGGGGTATAGGAGGATTATACAGTCGGTGGGGGTGTCGGAGGATTATACAGTCAGTGGGGGTATAGGAGGATTATATCATCAGTGGGGGTATAGGAGGATTATACAGTTCGTGGGGGTATAGGTGGATTATACAGTTAGTGGGGGTTTAGGAGGATTATGCAGTTAGTGGGGGTATAGGGGGATTATGCAGTTAGTGGGGGTACAGGAGGATTGTACAGTCAGTGGGGGTATAGGAGGATTATACCATCAGTGGGGGTATTGGAGGATTATACAGTTAGTGAGGGTATAGGAGGATTATACAGTGAGTGGGGGTACAGGAGGATTATGCAGTCAGTGGGGGTATAGGAGGATTATATCATCAGTGGGGGTATAGGAGGATTATACAGTCACTGGGGGTATAGGAGGATTATACAGTTAATGGGGGTATAGGAGGATTATACAGTCAGTGGGGGTATAGGAGGATTATACAGTCGGTGGGGGTATAGGAGGATTATACAGTCAGTGGGGGTATCGGAGGATTATACAGTTAGTGTGGGTCTAGGAGGATTATACAGTTAGTGGGGTTATAGGGGGATGATACAGTCAGTGGGGGTATAGGAGGATTATACAGTCGGTGGGGGTATAGGAGGATTATACAGTTAGTGGGGGTATCGGAGGATTATACAGTCAGTGGGGGTCTCGGGGGATTATGCAGTCAGTGGGGGTATAGGGGCATTATACAGTCAGTGGGGGTATAGGAGGATTATACAGTCAGTGGGGGTATAGGAGGATTATACAGTTAGTGGGGGTATCAGAGGATTATATCATCAGTGGGGGTATAGGAGGATTATACAGTTAGTGGGGGTATCGGAGGATTATACAGTTAGTGGGGGTATAGGGGGATTATACAGTCAGTGGGGGTATAGGGGGATTATACAGTTAGTGGGGGTATAGGAGGATTATACAGTTAGTGGGGGTATAGGAGGATTATACAGTCAGTGGGGGTACAGGAGGATTATATCATCAGTGGGGGTATTGGAGGATTATACAGTCAGTGGGGGTATAGGAGGATTATACAGTTAGTGGGGGTATAGGAGGATTATACAGTTAGTGGGGGAAAAGGAGGATTATACAGTTAATGGGGATATAGGAGGATTATATCAGCAGTGGGAGTATAGGAGGATTATACACTCAGTGGGGGTATAGGAGGATTATACAGTTAGTGGGGGTATAGGGGGATTATACAGTCAGTGGGGGTATAGGAGGATTATACAGTCAGTGGGGGTATAGGAGGATGAGACAGTTAGTGGGGGTATAGGAGGATTATACATTTAGTGGGGTTATCGGGGGATTATACAGTCAGTGGGGGTATAGGAGGATTATACAGTAAGTGGGGGTATAGGGGGATTTGCAGTCAGTGGGGGTAAAGGGGGATTATACAGTCAGTGGGGGTATAGGGGGATTATGCAGTTAGTGGGGGTACAGGAGGATTATACAGTCAGTGGGGGTATAGGAGGATTATACAGTTAGTGGGGGTATAGGGGGATTATACAGTCAGCGGGGGTATAGGAGGATTATACAGTTAGTGGGGGTATAGGGGGATTATACAGTCAGTGGGGGTATAGGGGGATTATACAGTCAGTGGGGGTATAGGAGGATTATACAGTTAGTGGGGGTATAGGAGGATTATACAGTCAGTGGGGGTATAGGAGGATTATACAGTTAGTGGGGGTATAGGAGGATTATACAGTTAGTGGGGGTATAGGGGGATTATACAGTCAGTGGGGGTATAGGAGGATTATACAGTTAGTGGGGGTATAGGAGGATTATACAGTCAGTGGGGGTATAGGAGGATTATACAGTCAGTGGGAGTATAGGAGGATGAGACAGTTAGTGGGGGTATAGGAGGATTATACAGTTAGTGGGGGTATCGGGGGATTATACAGTCAGTGGGGGTATAGGAGGATTATACAGTAAGTGGGGGTATAGGGGGATTTGCAGTCAGTGGGGGTAAAGGGGGATTATACAGTTCGTGGGGGTATAGGGGGATTATACAGTCAGTGAGAGTATCGGGGGATTATACAGTCAGTGAGGGTATAGGAGGATTATACAGTTAATGGGGGTATAGGAGGATTATACAGTTAGTGGGGGTATAGGAGGATTATACAGTTAGTGGGGGTATAGGGGGATTATACAGTCAGTGGGGGTATAGGGGGATTATACAGTCAGTGGGGGTATAAGGGGATTATGCAGTTAGTGGGGGTATAGGAGGATTATGCAGTTAGTGGGGGTATCGGAGGATTATACAGTTAGTGGGGGTTTTGGGGAATTATACAGTCATTGGGGGTATATGGGGATTATACAGTTAGTGGGGGTATAGGGGGATTATACAGTCAGTGGGGGTATAGGGGGATTATGCAGTTAGTGGGGGTATAGGAGGATTATACAGTTGGTGGGGGTACAGGGGGATTATACAGTTGGTGGGGGGAAAAGGAGGATTATACAGTTAGTGGGGTTATAGGAGGATTATACAGTCAGTGGGGGTGTAGGAGGATTATATCATCAGTGGGGGTATAGGAGGATTATACAGTCAGTGGGGGTATAGGGGGATTATGCAGTCAGTGGGGGTATAGGGGGATTATGCAGTTAGTGGGGGTATAGGAGGATTATGCAGTTAGTGGGGGTATCGGAGGATTATACAGTTAGTGGGGGTTTTGGGGAATTATACAGTCATTGGGGGTATATGGGGATTATACAGTTAGTGGGGGTATAGGGGGATTATACAGTCAGTGGGGGTATAGGGGGATTATGCAGTTAGTGGGGGTATAGGAGGATTATACAGTTGGTGGGGGTACAGGGGGATTATACAGTTGGTGGGGGGAAAAGGAGGATTATACAGTTAGTGGGGTTATAGGAGGATTATACAGTCAGTGGGGGTGTAGGAGGATTATATCATCAGTGGGGGTATAGGAGGATTATACAGTCAGTCGGGGTATAGGAGGATTATACAGTTAGTGGGGGTATAGGAGGATTATACAGTTAGTGGGGGTATAGGAGGATTATACAGTTAGTGGGGGTATAGGAGGATTATACAGTTAGTGGGGGTATAGGAGGATTATACAGTCAGTCGGGATATAGGAGGATTATACAGTTAGTGGGGGTATAGGAGGATTATACAGTTAGTGGGGTTATAGGAGGATTATACAGTCAGTCGGGGTATAGGAGGATTATACAGTTAGTGGGGGTATAGGAGGATTATACAGTTAGTGGGGTTATAGGAGGATTATACAGTCAGTCGGGGTATAGGAGGATTATACAGTTAGTGGGGGTATAGCAGGATTATACAGTTAGTGGGGGTATAGGAGGATTATACAGTCAGTCGGGGTATAGGAGGATTATATCATCAGTGGGGGTGTAGGAGGATTATACAGTCAGTGGGGGTATTGGAGGATTATACAGTTAGTGGGGGTATAGGGGGATTATATAGTCAGTCGGGGTATAGGCGGATTATATAGTCAGTGGGGGTATAGGGGGATTATACAGTTAGTGGGGGTATCGGAGGATTATACAGTCAGTGGGGGTATAGGGGGATTATGCAGTCAGTGGGGGTACAGGGGCATTATACAGTCAGTGGGGGTATTGGAGGATTATACAGTCAGTGGGGGTATTGGAGGATTATACAGTCAGTGGGGGTATAGGAGGATTATACAGTCAGTGGGGGTATAGGAGGATTATACAGTCAGTGGGGGTATAGGAGGATTATACAGTCAGTGGGGGTATAGGAGGATTATACAGTCAGTGGGGGTATAGGAGGATTATACAGTCAGTGGGGGTATCGGAGGATTATACAGTCAGTGGGGGTATGGGAGGATTATATCATCAGTGGGGGTATAGGAGGATTATACAGTTAGTGGGGGTATCGGAGGATTATACAGTTAGTGGGGGTATAGGGGGATTATACAGTCAGTGGGGGTACAGGGGGATTATACAGTCAGTGGGGGTATAGGGGGATTATACAGTCAGTGGGGGTATAGGGGGATTATGCATTTAGTGGGGGTATAGGAGGATTATACAGTTAGTAGGGGTACAGGAGGATTATACAGTCAGTGGGGGTATAGGGGAATTATACAGTCAGTGGGGGTATAGGAGGATGAGACAGTTAGTGGGGGTATAGGAGGATTATACAGTTAGTGGGGGTATCGGGGGATTATACAGTCAGTGGGGGTATAGGAGGATTATACAGTAAGTGGGGGTATAGGGGGATTTGCAGTCAGTGGGGGTAAAGGGGGATTATACAGTTCGTGGGGGTATAGGGGGATTATACAGTCAGTGAGAGTATCGGGGGATTATACAGTCAGTGAGGGTATAGGAGGATTATACAGTTAATGGGGGTATAGGAGGATTATACAGTTAGTGGGGGTATAGGAGGATTATACAGTTAGTGGGGGTATAGGGGGATTATACAGTCAGTGGGGGTATAGGGGGATTATACAGTCAGTGGGGGTATAGGGGGATTATGCAGTTAGTGGGGGTATAGGAGGATTATGCAGTTAGTGGGGGTATCGGAGGATTATACAGTTAGTGGGGGTTTTGGGGAATTATACAGTCATTGGGGGTATATGGGGATTATACAGTTAGTGGGGGTATAGGGGGATTATACAGTCAGTGGGGGTATAGGGGGATTATGCAGTTAGTGGGGGTATAGGAGGATTATACAGTTGGTGGGGGTACAGGGGGATTATACAGTTGGTGGGGGGAAAAGGAGGATTATACAGTTAGTGGGGTTATAGGAGGATTATACAGTCAGTGGGGGTGTAGGAGGATTATATCATCAGTGGGGGTATAGGAGGATTATACAGTCAGTGGGGGTATAGGGGGATTATGCAGTCAGTGGGGGTATAGGGGGATTATGCAGTTAGTGGGGGTATAGGAGGATTATGCAGTTAGTGGGGGTATCGGAGGATTATACAGTTAGTGGGGGTTTTGGGGAATTATACAGTCATTGGGGGTATATGGGGATTATACAGTTAGTGGGGGTATAGGGGGATTATACAGTCAGTGGGGGTATAGGGGGATTATGCAGTTAGTGGGGGTATAGGAGGATTATACAGTTGGTGGGGGTACCGGGGGATTATACAGTTGGTGGGGGGAAAAGGAGGATTATACAGTTAGTGGGGTTATAGGAGGATTATACAGTCAGTGGGGGTGTAGGAGGATTATATCATCAGTGGGGGTATAGGAGGATTATACAGTCAGTCGGGGTATAGGAGGATTATACAGTTAGTGGGGGTATAGGAGGATTATACAGTTAGTGGGGGTATAGGAGGATTATACAGTTAGTGGGGGTATAGGAGGATTATACAGTTAGTGGGGGTATAGGAGGATTATACAGTCAGTCGGGATATAGGAGGATTATACAGTTAGTGGGGGTATAGGAGGATTATACAGTTAGTGGGGTTATAGGAGGATTATACAGTCAGTCGGGGTATAGGAGGATTATACAGTTAGTGGGGGTATAGGAGGATTATACAGTTAGTGGGGTTATAGGAGGATTATACAGTCAGTCGGGGTATAGGAGGATTATACAGTTAGTGGAGGTATAGCAGGATTATACAGTCAGTGGGGGTATAGGAGGATTATATCATCAGTGGGGGTATAGGAGGATTATACAGTTAGTGGGGGTATCGGAGGATTATACAGTTAGTGGGGGTATCGGAGGATTATACAGTTAGTGGGGGTATAGGGGGATTATGCAGTTAGTGGGGGTATAGGAGGATTATACAGTTAGTAGGGGTACAGGAGGATTATACAGTCAGTGGGGGTATAGGGGAATTATACAGTCAGTGGGGGTATTGGAGGATTATACAGTCAGTGGGGGTATAGGGGGATTATACAGTCAGTGGGGGTATAGGAGGATTATACAGTCAGTGGGGGTATAGGGGGATTATACAGTCAGAGGGGGTACAGGGGGATTATACAGTCAGTGGGGGTATAGGAGGATGATAAAGTCATTGGGGGTATAGGAGGATTATACAGTCAGTGGGGGGAAAGGAGGATTATACAGTCAGTGGGGGTATAGGAGGATTATACAGTCAGTGGGGGTATAGGAGGATTATACAGTCAGTGGGGGTATCGGAGGATTATACAGTCAGTGGGGGTATAGGAGGATTATACAGTCAGTGAGGGTATAGGAGGATTATACAGTCAGTGGGGGTATAGGAGGATTATACAGTCAGTGGGGGTATAGGGGGATTATACAGTCAGTGGGGGTATAGGAGGATTATACAGTCAGTGGGGGTATAGGGGGATTATACAGTCAGAGGGGGTACAGGGGGATTATACAGTCAGTGGGGGTATAGGAGGATGATAAAGTCATTGGGGGTATAGGAGGATTATACAGTCAGTGGGGGGAAAGGAGGATTATACAGTCAGTGGGGGTATAGGAGGATTATACAGTCAGTGGGGGTATAGGAGGATTATACAGTCAGTGGGGGTATCGGAGGATTATACAGTCAGTGGGGGTATAGGAGGATTATACAGTCAGTGAGGGTATAGGAGGATTATACAGTCAGTGGGGGTATAGGAGGATTATACAGTCAGTGGGGGGATAGGAGGATTATACAGTCAGTGGGGGGATAGGAGGATTATACAGTCAGTGGGGGTATAGGGGGATTATACAGTTAGTGGGGGTTTAGGAGGATTATACAGTCAGTGGGGGTATAGGAGGATTATACAGTCAGTGGGGGTATAGGGGGATTATACAGTTAGTGGGGGTATAGGAGGATTATACAGTTAGTGGGGTTATAGGAGGATTATACAGTCAGTCGGGGTATAGGAGGATTATACAGTTAGTGGAGGTATAGCAGGATTATACAGTTAGTGGGGGTATAGGAGGATTATACAGTCAGTCGGGGTATAGGAGGATTATATCATCAGTGGGGGTGTAGGAGGATTATACAGTCAGTGGGGGTATTGGAGGATTACACAGTTAGTGGGGGTATAGGGGGATTATATAGTCAGTCGGGGTATAGGCGGATTATATAGTCAGTGGGGGTATAGGGGGATTATACAGTTAGTGGGGGTATCGGAGGATTATACAGTCAGTGGGGGTATAGGGGGATTATGCAGTCAGTGGGGGTACAGGGGCATTTTGCAGTCAGTGGGGGTATTGGAGGATTATACAGTCAGTGGGGGTATTGGAGGATTATACAGTCAGTGGGGGTATAGGAGGATTATACAGTCAGTGGGGGTATAGGAGGATTATACAGTCAGTGGGGGTATAGGAGGATTATACAGTCAGTGGGGGTATAGGAGGATTATACAGTCAGTGGGGGTATCGGAGGATTATACAGTCAGTGGTGGTATGGGAGGATTATATCATCAGTGGGGGTATAGGAGGATTATACAGTTAGTGGGGGTATCGGAGGATTATACAGTTAGTGGGGGTATAGGGGGATTATACAGTCAGTGGGGGTACAGGGGGATTATACAGTCAGTGGGGGTATAGGGGGATTATACAGTCAGTGGGGGTATAGGGGGATTATGCATTTAGTGGGGGTATAGGAGGATTATACAGTTAGTAGGGGTACAGGAGGATTATACAGTCAGTGGGGGTATAGGGGAATTATACAGTCAGTGGGGGTATTGGAGGATTATACAGTCAGTGGGGGTATTGGAGGATTATACAGTCAGTGGGGGTATAGGGGGATTATACAGTCAGTGGGGGTATAGGGGGATTATACAGTCAGTGGGGGTATAGGAGGATTATACAGTCAGTGGGGGTATAGGGGGATTATACAGTTAGAGGGGGTACAGGAGGATTATACAGTCAGTGGGGGTATCGGAGGATGATAAAGTCATTGGGGGTATAGGAGGATTATACAGTCAGTGGGGGTATAGGAGGATTATACAGTCAGTGGGGGTATAGGAGGATTATACAGTCAGTGGGGGTATAGGAGGATTATACAGTCAGTGGGGGTATAGGAGGATTATACAGTCAGTGGGGGCATAGGAGGATTATACAGTCAGTGGGGGTATAGGAGGATTCTTCAGTCAGTGGGGGGATAGGAGGATTATACAGTTAGTGGGGGTTTAGGAGGATTATACAGTCAGTGGGGGTATAGGGGGATTATACAGTTAGTGGGGGTATAGGAGGATTATACAGTCAGTGGGGGTATAGGAGGATTATACAGTCAGTGGGAGTATAGGAGGATTATACAGTCAGTGGGGGTATAGGAGGATTATACAGTCAGTGGGGGTATAGGAGGATTATACAGTCAGTGGGGGTATAGGAGGATTATACAGTCAGTGGGGGTATAGGAGGATTATACAGTCAGTGGGGGTATAGGAGGATTATACAGTCAGTGGGGGTATTGGAGGATTATACAGTCAGTGGGGGTATAGGAGGATTATACAGTTAGAGGGGGTACAGGAGGATTATACAGTCAGTGGGGGTATAGGAGGATTATACAGTCAGTGGGGGTATAGGGGGATTATACAGTTAGAGGGGGGACAGGAGGATTATACAGTCAGTGGGGGTATAGGAGGATTATACAGTCAGTGGGGGTATAGGAGGATTATACAGTCAGTGGGGGTATAGGAGGATTATACAGTCAGTGGGGGTATAGGAGGATTATACAGTCAGTGGGGGTATAGGAGGATTATACAGTCAGTGGGGGTATAGGAGGATTATACAGTCAGTGGGGGGATAGGAGGATTATACAGTCAGTGGGGGGATAGGAGGATTATACAGTCAGTGGGGGTATAGGGGGATTATATAGTCAGTGGGGGTATAGGAGGATTATACAGTCAGTGGGGGGATAGGAGGATTATACAGTTCGTGGGGGTATAGGGGGATTATATAGTCAGTGGGGGTATAGGGGGATTATATAGTCAGTGGGGGTATAGGGGGATTATACAGTTAGTGGGGGTATCGGAGGATTATACAGTCAGTGGGGGTATAGGAGGATTATACAGTCAGTGGGGGTATCCGAGGATTATACAGTCAGTGGGGGTATAGGAGGATTATATCATCAGTGGGGGTATAGGAGGATTATACAGTTAGTGGGGGTATCGGAGGATTATACAGTTAGTGGGGGTATCGGAGGATTATACAGTTAGTGGGGGTATAGGGGGATTATACAGTCAGTGGGGGTATAGGGGGATTATACAGTCAGTGGGGGTATAGGGGGATTATGCAGTTAGTTGGGGTATAGGAGGATTATACAGTTAGTAGGGGTACAGGAGGATTATACAGTCAGTGGGGGTATAGGGGAATTATACAGTCAGTGGGGGTATTGGAGGATTATACAGTCAGTGGGGGTATAGGGGGATTATACAGTCAGTGGGGGTATAGGAGGATTATACAGTCAGTGGGGGTATAGGGGGATTATACAGTCAGAGGGGGTACAGGGGGATTATACAGTCAGTGGGGGTATAGGAGGATGATAAAGTCATTGGGGGTATAGGAGGATTATACAGTCAGTGGGGGGAAAGGAGGATTATACAGTCAGTGGGGGTAGAGGAGGATTATACAGTCAGTGGGGGTATAGGAGGATTATACAGTCAGTGGGGGTATCGGAGGATTATACAGTCAGTGGGGGTATAGGAGGATTATACAGTCAGTGGGGGTATAGGAGGATTATACAGTCAGTGGGGGTATAGGAGGATTATACAGTCAGTGGGGGGATAGGAGGATTATACAGTCAGTGGGGGGATAGGAGGATTATACAGTCAGTGGGGGTATAGGGGGATTATACAGTTAGTGGGGGTTTAGGAGGATTATACAGTCAGTGGGGGTATAGGAGGATTATACAGTCAGTGGGGGTATAGGGGGATTATACAGTTAGTGGGGGTATAGGAGGATTATACAGTCAGTGGGGGTATAGGAGGATTATACAGTCAGTGGGGGTATAGGAGGATTATACAGTCAGTGGGGGGAAAAGGAGGATTATACAGTCAGTGGGGGTATAGGAGGATTATACAGTCAGTGGGGGTATAGGAGGATTATACAGTCAGTGGGGGTATAGGAGGATTATACAGTCAGTCGGGGTATAGGAGGATTATACAGTCAGTGGGGGGATAGGAGGATTATACAGTCAGTGGGGGGATAGGAGGATTATACCGTCAGTGGGGGTATAGGAGGATTATGCAGTTCGTGGGGGTATAGGAGGATTATACAGTTAGTGGGGGTTTAGGAGGATTATACAGTTAGTGGGGGTATAGGAGGATTATCCAGTCAGTGGGGGTATAGGAGGATTATACAGTCAGTGGGGGGATAGGAGGATTATACAGTCAGTGGGGGTATAGGAGGATTATACAGTCAGTGGGGGGATAGGAGGATTATACAGTCAGTGGGGGGATAGGAGGATTATACAGTCAGTGGGGGTATAGGAGGATTATACAGTTCGTGGGGGTATAGGAGGATTATACAGTTAGTGGGGGTTTAGGAGGATTATACAGTTAGTGGGGGTATAGGGGGATTATACAGTCAGTGGGGGTATAGGGGAATTATACAGTCAGTGGGGGTATTGGAGGATTATACAGTCAGTGGGGGTATAGGAGGATTATACAGTTAGAGGGGGTACAGGAGGATTATACAGTCAGTGGGGGTATAGGAGGATTATACAGTCAGTGGGGGTATAGGGGGATTATACAGTTAGAGGGGGTACAGGAGGATTATACAGTCAGTGGGGGTATAGGAGGATTATACAGTCAGTGGGGGTATAGGAGGATTATACAGTCAGTGGGGGGATAGGAGGATTATACAGTCAGTGGGGGGATAGGAGGATTATACAGTCAGTCCGGGTATAGGAGGATTATACAGTACGTGGGGGTATAGGAGGATTATACAGTCAGTGGGGGTATAGGAGGATTATACAGTCAGTGGGGGTATAGGAGGATTATACAGTCAGTCGGGGTATAGGAGGATTATACAGTCAGTGGGGGTATAGGAGGATTATACAGTCAGTGGGGGTATAGGAGGATTCTCCAGTCAGTGGGGGTATAGGAGGATTATACAGTCAGTGGGGGTATCGGAGGATTATACCATCAGTGGGGGTATAGGAGGATTATACAGTCAGTGGGGGTATAGGAGGATTATACAGTCAGTCGGGGTATAGGAGGATTACACAGTCAGTGGGGGTGCAGGAGGATTATACAGTTAGTAGGGGTATAGGAGGATTATACAGTTAGTAGGGGTATAGGAGGATTATACAGTCAGTGGGGGTATCGGAGGATTATATCATCAGTGGGGGGAGAAGGATTATACAGTTAATGGGGGTATAGGTGGATTATCCTGTCAGTGAGAGTATAGGGAGATTATACAGTTAGTGAGGGTATAGGAGGATTATACAGTCAGTGAGGGTATCGGAGGATTATACAGTTAATGGGGGTATAGGTGGATTATCCTGTCAGTGAGAGTATAGGGAGATTATACAGTCAGTGAGGGTATAGGAGGATTATACAGTTAGTGGGGGTATAGGAGGATTATACAGTTAATGGGGGTTTAGGAGGATTATACAGTTAGTGGGGGTATAGGAGGATTATACAGTTAGTGGGGGTATAGGAGGATTATGCAGTTAGTGGGGGTATCGGAGGATTATACAGTTAGTGGGGGTATAGGGGGATTATACAGTCAGTGGGGGTATAGGGGGATTATACAGTTAGTGGGGGTCCAGGGGGATTATGCAGTTAGTGGGGGTATAGGAGGATTATGCAGTTAGTGGGGGTATCGGATGATTATGCAGTTAGTGGGGGTTTTGGGGGATTATACAGTCATTGGGGGTATATGGGGATTATACAGTTAGTGGGGGTATAGGGGGATTATACAGTCAGTGGGGGTATAGGAGGATTTTACAGTCAGTCGGGGTATAGGAGGATTATACAGTTAGTGGGGGTATAGGAGGATTATACAGTTAGTGGGGGTATTGGAGGATTATACAGTTAGTGGGGGTATAGGGGGATTATATAGTCAGTGGGGGTATAGGAGGATTATACAGTCAGTGGGGGTATAGGAGGATTATACAGTCAGTGGGGGTATAGGAGGATTATATCATCAGTGGGGGTATAGGAGGATTATACAGTCAGTCGGGGTATAGGAGGATTATACAGTTAGTGGGGGTATAGGAGGACTATACAGTTAGTGGGTGTATTGGAGGTTTATACAGTTAGTGGGGGTATAGGGGGATTATATAGTCAGTGGGGGTATAGGGGGATTATATAGTCAGTGGGGGTATAGGGGGATTATACAGTTCGTGGGGGTATCGGAGGATTATACAGTCAGTGGGGGTATAGGGGGATTATGCAGTCAGTGGGGGTATAGGGGCATTATACAGTCAGTGGGGGTATAGGAGGATTATACAGTCAGTGGGGGTATAGGAGGATTATACAGTCAGTGGGGGTATAGGAGGATTATATCATCAGTGGGGGTACAGGAGGATTATACAGTCAGTGGGGGTATAGGAGGATTATACAGTTAGTGGGGGTCTAGGAGGATTATACATTTAGTGGGGGTATCGGAGGATTATACAGTCAGTGGGGGTATAGGAGGATTATACAGTTAGTGGGGGTATAGGAGGATTATATCATCAGTGGGGGTATAGGAGGATTATACAGTTAGTGGGGGTATCGGAGGATTATATCATCAGTGGGGGTATAGGAGGATTATACAGTTAGTGGGGGTATCGGAGGATTATACAGTTAGTGGGGGTATAGGGGGATTATACAGTCAGTGGGGGTATAGGGGGATTATACAGTCAGTGGGGGTATAGGGGGATTATACAGTTAGTGGGGGTATAGGAGGATTATACAGTTAGTGGGGGTATAGGAGGATTATATCATCAGTGAGGGTATAGGAGGATTATACAGTTAGTGGGGGTACAGGAGGATTATATCATCAGTGGGGGTATTGGAGGATTATACAGTTAGTGGGGGTTTGGAGGATTATACAGTTAGTGGGGGAAAAGGAGGATTATACAGTTAATGGGGATATAGGAGGATTATATCAGCAGAGGGAGTATAGGAGGATTATACAGTCAGTGGGGGTATAGGAGGATTATACAGTTAGTGGGGGTATAGGGGGATTATACAGTCAGTGGGGGTATAGGAGGATTATACAGTTAGTGGGGGTATGGGAGGATTATACAGTCAGTGGGGGTATAGGAGGATTATACAGTTAGTGGGGGTATAGGGGGATTATACAGTCAGTGGGGGTATAGGAGGATTATACAGTTAGTGGGGGTATAGGGGGATTATACAGTCAGTGGTGGTATAGGAGGATGAGACAGTTAGTGGGGGTATAGGAGGATTATACAGTTAGTGGGGGTATCGGGGGATTATACAGTCAGTGGGGGTATAGGGGGATTATACAGTCAGTGAGGGTACAGGAGGATTATACAGTCAGTGGGGGTATAGGAGGATTATATAATCAGTGGGGGTATAGGAGGATTATACAGTCAGTGAGGGTACAGGAGGATTATACAGTCAGTGGGGGTATAGGAGGATTATATCATCAGTGAGGGTATAGGAGGATTATACAGTTAGTGGGGGTATAGGAGGATTATACAGTTCGTGGGGGTACAGGAGGATTATATCATCAGTGGGGGTATTGGAGGATTATACAGTCAGTGGGGGTATAGGAGGATTATACAGTCAGTGGGGGTATAGGAGGATTATACAGTTAGTGGGGGAAAAGGAGGATTATACAGTTGAGGGGATATAGGAGGATTATATCAGCAGTGGGAGTATAGGAGGATTATACAGTCAGTGGGGGTATAGGAGGATTATACAGTTAGTGGGGGTATAGGGGGATTATACAGTCAGTGGGGGTATAGGAGGATTATACAGTTAGTGGGGGTATAGGAGGATTATACAGTCAGTGGCGGTATAGGAGGATTATACAGTCAGTGGGGGGAAAGGAGGATGAGACAGTTCGTGGGGGTATAGGAGGATTATACAGTTAGTGGGGGTATCGGGGGATTATACAGTCAGTGGGGGTATAGGAGGATTATACAGTAAGTGGGGGTATAGGGGGATTGGCAGTCAGTGGGGGTAAAGGGGGATTATACAGTTCGTGGGGGTATAGGGGGATTATACAGTCAGTGGGGTTATAGGGGGATTATACAGTCAGTGGGGGTACAGGAGGATTATACAGTCAGTGGGGGTACGGGAGGATTATACAGTTAGTGGGGGTACAGGAGGATTATACAGTCAGTGGGGGTACAGGAGGATTATACAGTCAGTGGGGGTATAGGAGGATTATACAGTTAGTGGGGGTATAGGAGGATTATACAGTCAGTGGGGGTACGGGAGGATTATACAGTTAGTGGGGGGAAAAGGAGGATTATACAGTTAATGGGGATATAGGAGGATTAAACAGTTAGTGGGGGTATAGGGGGATTATATAATCAGTGGGGGTATAGGAGGATTATACAGTCAGTGGGGGTATTGTAGGATTATACAGTCAGTGGGGGTATTGTAGGATTATACAGTCAGTGGGGGTATAGGAGGATTATACAGTCAGTGGGGGTATAGGGGGATTATACAGTCAGTGGGGGTATAGGAGGATTATACAGTCAGTGGGGGTATAGGAGGATTATGCAGTCAGTGGGGGTATCGGAGGATTATACAGTCAGTGGGGGAATAGGTGGATTATTCAGTCAGTGGGGGTATTAGGGGATTATACAGTTAGTGGGGGTATCGGAGGATAATACAGTTAGTGGGGGTATTGGGGGATTATACGGTCAGTGAGGGGAGAGGAGGATTTTACAGTCAGTGGGGGTATAGGAGGATTATACAGTCAGTGGGGGTATAGGAGGATTATACAGTCAGTGGGGGTAGAGGGGGATTATATCATCAGTGGGGGTATAGGAGGATTATACAGTCAGTGGGGGTATAGGAGGATTATACATTCAGTGGGGGTATTGGAGGATTATACAGTTAGTGAGGGTATAGGAGGATTTTCCAGTGAGTGGGGGTACAGGAGGATTATGCAGTCAGTGGGGGTATAGGAGGATTATATCATCAGTGGGGGTATAGTAGGATTATACAGTCACTGGGGGTATAGTAGGATTATACAGTTAATGGGGCTATAGGAGGATTATACAGTCGGTGGGGGTATAGGAGGATTATATCATCAGTGGGGGTATAGGAGGATTATACAGTTAATGGGGGTGTCGGAGGATTATACAGTCAGTGGGGGTATAGGAGGATTATACAGTTCGTGGGGGTATAGGGGGATTATACAGTCAGTGGGGGTATAGGAGGATTATACAGTCAGTGGGGATATAGGGGGATTATACAGTTAGAGGGGGTATCGGGGGATTATACAGTCAGTGGGGGTATAGGAGGATTATACAGTTAGTGGGGGTATAGGAGGATTATACAGTTAGTGGGGGTATAGGAGGATTATACAGTCAGTGGGGATATAGGGGGATTATACAGTTAGTGGGGGTATAGGAGGATTATACAGTTAGTGGGGGTATAGGAGGATTATACAGTTAGTGGGGGTATAGGAGGATTATACAGTCAGTGGGGGTATAGGGGGATTATGCAGTCAGTGGGGGTATAGGAGGATTATACAGTTAGTGGGGGTATAGGAGGATTATACAGTCAGTGGGGGTTCGGGGGATTATACAGTCAGTGGGGGTATAGGAGGATTATACAGTCAGTGGGGTTATAGGGGGATTATACAGTCAGTGGGGGCATAGGGGGATTATACAGTTCGTGGGGTTATAGGAGGATTATACCGTCAGTGGGGGTATAGGAGGATTATACAGTCAATGGGGGTATAGGAGGATTATACAGTTCGTGGGGGTATAGGAGGATTATACAGTCAGTGGGGGTATAGGAGGATTATACAGTCAGTGGGGGTCTAGGAGGATTATACCGTCAGTGGGGGTATAGGAGGATTATACCATCAGTGGGGGTATAGGAGGATTATACAGTAAGTGGGGGTATAGGAGGATTATACAGTCAGTGGGGGTACAGGAGGATTATACAGTCAGTGGGGGTATAGGAGGATTATACCGTCAGTGGGGGTATAGGAGGATTATACCATCAGTGGGGGTATAGGAGGATTATACAGTAAGTGGGGGTATAGGAGGATTATACAGTCAGTGGGGGTACAGGAGGATTATACAGTTAGTGGGGGTATAGGGGGATTATACAGTTAGTGGGGGTATAGGAGGATTATACAGTCAGTGGGGGTATAGGAGGATTATACAGTCAGTGGGGGTATAGGAGGATTATAAAGTCAGTGGGGGTATAGGAGGATTATACAGTCAGTGGGGGTATAGGAGGATTATAAAGTCAGTGGGGGTATAGGAGGATTATAAAGTCAGTGGGGGTATAGGAGGATTATACCATCAGTGGGGGTATAGGAGGATTATAAAGTCAGTGGGGGTATAGGAGGATTATACCATCAGTGAGGGTATAGGAGGATTATACAGTAAGTGGGGGTATAGGAGGATTATACCATCAGTGGGGGTATAGGAGGATTATACCATCAGTGGGGGTATAGGAGGATTATACCATCAGTGGGGGTATAGGAGGATTATAAAGTCAGTGGGGGTATAGGAGGATTATACCATCAGTGGGGGTATAGGAGGATTATAAAGTCAGTGGGGGTATAGGAGGATTATACAGTCAGTGGAGGTATAGGAGGATTATACAGTCAGTGGGGGTATAGGAGGATTATACCATCAGTGAGGGTATAGGAGGATTATACAGTTAGTGGGGGTATAGGAGGATTATACCATCAGTGGGGGTATAGGAGGATTATACAGTTGGTGGGGGTATAGGAGGATTATACAGTCAGTGGGGGTATCGGAGGATTATACAGTCAGTGGGGGTATAGGAGGATTCTACAGTCAGTGGGGGTATAGGAGGATTATACAGTCAGTGGGGGTATAGGAGGATTATACAGTTAGTGGGGGTATTGGAGGATTATGCAGTCAGTGGGGGTATAGGAGGATTATACAGTCAGTCGGGGTATAGGAGGATTATACAGTTAGTGGGGGTATAGGGGGATTATACAGTCAGTGGGGGTATAGGAGGATCATACAGTTAGTGGGGGTATAGGAGGATTATACAGTTAGTGGGGGTATAGGAGGATTATACAGTCAGTGGGGGTATAGGAGGATTATACAGTCAGTGGGGGTATAGGAGGATGAGACAGTTAGTGGGGGTATAGGAGGATTATACAGTTAGTGGGGGTATCGGGGGATTATACAGTCAGTGGGGGTATAGGAGGATTATACAGTAAGTGGGGTTATAGGGGGATTTGCAGTCAGTGGGGGTAAAGGGGGATTATACAGTTCGTGGGGGTATAGGGGGATTATACAGTCAGTGGGGGTATAGGGGGATTATGCAGTTAGTGGGGGTACAGGAGGATTATACAGTCAGTGGGGGTATAGGGGGATTATACAGTTAGTGGGGGAACAGGAGGATTATGCAGTCAGTGGGGGTACGGGAGGATTATACAGTTAGTGGGGGTACAGGAGGATTATACAGTCAGTGGGGGTACAGGAGGATTATACAGTCAGTGGGGGTATAGGAGGATTATACAGTTAGTGGGGGTACAGGAGGATTATACAGTCAGTGGGGGTACAGGAGGATTATACAGTCAGTTGGGGTATAGGAGGATTATACAGTTAATGGGGGTATAGGAGGATTATACAGTTAGTGGGGGTATAGGAGGATTATATCAGCAGTGGGGGTATAGGAGGATTATGTAGTCAGTGGGGGTATTGTAGGATTATACAGTCAGTGGGGGTATAGGAGGATTATATAATCAGTGGGGGTATAGGAGGATTATACAGTCAGTGGGGGTATAGGGGGATTATACAGTCAGTGGGGGTATAGGAGGATTATACAGTCAGTGGGGGTATAGGAGGATTATATAATCAGTGGGGGTATAGGAGGATTATGCAGTCAGTGGGGGTATAGGAGGATTATACAGTCAGTGGGGGTATAGGAGGATTATACAGTTAGTGGGGGTATTGGGGGATTATACAGTCAGTGAGGGGAGAGGAGGATTTTACAGTCAGTGGGGGTATCGGAGGATTATACAGTCACTGGGGGTATAGGAGGATTATACAGTTAATGGGGTATAGGAGGATTATACAGTCAGTGGGGGTATAGGAGGATTATACAGTCGGTGGGGGTATCGGAGGATTATACAGTCAGTGGGGGTATCGGAGGATTATACAGTCAGTGGGGGTATAGGAGGATTATACAGTCAGTGGGGGTATAGGAGGATTATATCATCAGTGGGGGTATAGGAGGATTATACAGTCAGTGGGGGTATCGGAGGATTATACAGTTAGTGGGGGTCTAGGAGTATTATACAGTCAGTGGGGGTATCGGAGGATTATACAGTTAGTGGGGGTCTTGGAGGATTATACAGTCAGTGGGGGTATAGGAGGATTATACAGTTCGTGGGGTTATAGGAGGATTATACAGTTAGTGGGGGTATAGGAGGATTATACAGTTCGTGGGGGTATAGGAGGATTATACAGTTCGTGGGGGTATAGGAGGATTATACAGTTAGTGGGGGTATAGGAGGATTATACAGTCAGTGGGGGTATAGGAGGATTATACAGTTCGTGGGGGTATAGGAGGATTATACAGTTCGTGGGGGTATAGGAGGATTATACAGTTCGTGGGGGTATAGGAGGATTATACAGTTCGTGGGGGTATAGGAGGATTATACAGTTAGTGGGGGTATAGGAGGATTATACCGTCAGTGGGGGTATAGGAGGATTATACAGTCAGTGGGGGGATAGGAGGATTATACAGTCAGTGGGGGTATAGGAGGATTATACAGTTAGTGGGGGTATAGGAGGATTATACAGTCAGTGGGGGGATAGGAGGATTATACCATCAGTGGGGGTATAGGCGGATTATACCATCAGTGGGGGTATCGGAGGATTATACAGTTGGTGGGGGTATAGGAGGATTATACAGTCAGTGGGGGTATAGGAGGATTATACAGTTAGTGGGGGTATAGGAGGATTATACAGTCAGTGAGGGTATAGGAGGATTATACAGTTAGTGGGGGTATAGGAGGATTATACAGTTAGTGGGGGTATAGGAGGATTATACAGTTAGTGGGGGTATAGGAGGATTATACAGTTAGTGGGGGTATAGGAGGATTATATAGTTAGTGGGGGTATAGGAGGATTATGCAGTTAGTGGGTGTATAGGAGGATTATACAGTCAGTGAGGGTATAGGAGGATTATACAATTAGTGGGGGTATAGGAGGATTATACAGTCAGTGGGGGTATAGGAGGATTATACAGTTAGTGGGGGTATAGGAGGATTATACAGTCAGTGGGGGTATAGGAGGATTATACAGTCAGTGGGGGTATAGGAGGATTATACAGTTAGTGGGGGTATAGGAGGATTATACAGTTAGTGGGGGTATAGGAGGATTATACAGTTCGTGGGGGTCTAGGAGGATTATACAGTCAGTGGGGGTATCGGAGGATTATACAGTTGGTGGGGGTATAGGAGGATTATACAGTTAGTGGGGGTATAGGAGGATTATACAGTCAGTGGGGGTATAGGGGGATTATGCAGTTAGTGGGGGTATAGGAGGATTATACAGTTGGTGGGGCTACAGGGGGATTATACAGTTGGTGGGGGGAAAAGGAGGATTATACAGTTAGTGGGGGTATAGGAGGATTATACAGTCAGTCGGGGTATAGGAGGATTATACAGTCAGTGGGGGTATAGGAGGATTATATCATCAGTGGGGGTATAGGAGGATTATATCATAAATGGGGTTATAGGAGGATTATACAGTCAGTCGGGGTATAGGAGGATTATACAGTTAGTGGGGGTATAGGAGGATTATACAGTCAGTCGGGGTATAGGAGGATTATATCATCAGTGGGGGTGTAGGAGGATTATACAGTCAGTGGGGGTATTGGAGGATTATACAGTTAGTGGGGGTATTGGGGGATTATATAGTCAGTGGGGGTATAGGGGGATTATATAGTCAGTGGGGGTATAGGGGGATTATACAGTTAGTGGGGGTATCGGAGGATTATACAGTCAGTGGGGGTATAGGGGGATTATACAGTCAGTGGGGGTATAGGAGGATTATACAGTCAGTGGGGGTATAGGAGGATTATACAGTCAGTGGGGGTATCGGAGGATTATACAGTCAGTGGGGGTATAGGAGGATTATACAGTCAGTGGGGGTATAGGAGGATTATACAGTTAGTGGGGGTATCGGAGGATTATACAGTCAGTGGGGGTATAGGAGGATTATACAGTTAGTGGGGGTATCGGAGGATTATACAGTTAGTGGGGTTATAGGGGGATTATACAGTCAGTGGGGGTATAGGGGGATTATACAGTTAGTGGGGGTATAGGGGGATTATACAGTCAGTGGGGGTATAGGGGGATTATGCAGTTAGTGGGGGTATAGGAGGATTATACAGTTAGTGGGGGTACAGGAGGATTATACAGTCAGTGGGGGTATAGGGGAATTATACAGTCAGTGGGGGTATTGGAGGATTATACAGTCAGTGGGGGTATTGGAGGATTATACAGTCAGTGGGGGTATAGGGGGATTATACAGTCAGTGGGGGTATAGGAGGATTATACAGTCAGTGGGGGTATAGGGGGATTATACAGTTAGAGGGGGTACAGGAGGATTATACAGTCAGTGGGGGATAGGAGGATGATAAAGTCATTGGGGGTATAGGAGGATTATACAGTCAGTGGGGGTATAGGAGGATTATACAGTCAGTGGGGGTATAGGAGGATTATACAGTCAGTGGGGGTATAGGAGGATTATACAGTCAGTGGGGGTATAGGGGGATTATACAGTCAGTGGGGGTATAGGAGGATTATACAGTCAGTGGGGGTATAGGAGGATTATACAGTCAGTGGGGGTATAGGAGGATTATACAGTCAGTGCGGGTATAGGAGGATTATACAGTCAGTGGGGGGTTAGGACGATTATACAGTCAGTGGGGGGATAGGAGGATTATACAGTCAGTGGGGGGATAGGAGGATTTTTCAGTCAGTGGGGGTATAGGGGGATTATACAGTTAGTGGGGGTTTAGGAGGATTATACAGTCAGTGGGGGTATAGGAGGATTATACAGTCAGTGGGGGTATAGGAGGATTATACAGTCAGTGGGGGTATAGGAGGATTATACAGTCAGTGGGGGTATAGGAGGATTATACAGTCAGTGGGGGTATAGGAGGATTATACAGTCAGTGGGGGTATAGGAGGATTATACAGTCAGTGCGGGTATAGGAGGATTATACAGTCAGTGGGGGGATAGGACGATTATACAGTCAGTGGGGGGATTGGAGGATTATACAGTCAGTGGGGGTATAGGGGGATTATACAGTTAGTGGGGGTTTAGGAGGATTATACAGTTAGTGGGGGTATAGGAGGATTATACAGTCAGTGGGGGTATAGGGGGATTATACAGTTAGTGGGGGTATAGGGGGATTATGCAGTTAGTGGGTGTATAGGAGGATTATACAGTCAGTGGGGGTATAGGGGAATTATACAGTCAGTGGGGGTATTGGAGGATTATACAGTCAGTGGGGGTATAGGAGGATTATACAGTTAGAGGGGGTACAGGAGGATTATACAGTCAGTGGGGGTATAGGAGGATTATACAGTCAGTGGGGGTATAGGGGGATTATACAGTTAGAGGGGGTACAGGAGGATTATACAGTCAGTGGGGGTATAGAAGGATTATACAGTCAGTGGGGGTATAGGAGGATTATACAGTCAGTGGGGGTATAGGAGGATTATACAGTCAGTGGGGGTATAGGAGGATTATACAGTCAGTGGGGGTATAGGAGAATTATACAGTCAGTGGGGGTATAGGGGGATTATACAGTCAGTGGGGGGATAGGAGGATTATGCAGTCAGTGGGGGTATAGGGGGATTATACAGTTAGTGGGGGTTTAGGAGCATTATACAGTTAGTGGGGGTATAGGAGGATTATACAGTCACTGGGGGTATAGGGGGATTATACAGTTAGTGGGTGTATAGGAGGATTATACAGTCAGTGGGGGTATAGGGGAATTATACAGTCAGTGGGGGTATTGGAGGATTATACAGTCAGTGGGGGTATAGGAGGATTATACAGTTGGTGGGGGTTTCGGAGGATTATACAGTCAGTGGGGGTATAGGAGGATTATACAGTCAGTGGGGGTATAGGAGGATTATACAGTCAGTGGGGGTATTGGAGGATTATACAGTCAGTGGGGGTATAGGGGGATTATACAGTCAGTGGGGGTATAGGAGGATTATACAGTCAGTGGGGGTATAGGGGGATTATACAGTTAGAGGGGGTACAGGAGGATTATACAGTCAGTGGGGGTATAGGAGGATGATAAAGTCATTGGGGGTATAGGAGGATTATACAGTCAGTGGGGGTATAGGAGGATTATACAGTCAGTGGGGGTATAGGAGGATTATACAGTCAGTGGGGGTATAGGGGGATTATACAGTCAGTGGGGGTATAGGAGGATTATACAGTCAGTGGGGGTATAGGAGGATTATACAGTCAGTGGGGGTATAGGAGGATTATACAGTCAGTGCGGGTATAGGAGGATTATACAGTCAGTGGGGGGATAGGACGATTATACAGTCAGTGGGGGTATAGGAGGATTATACAGTCAGTGGGGGGATAGGAGGATTATACAGTCAGTGGGGGGATAGGAGGATTATACAGTCAGTGGGGGTATAGGGGGATTATACAGTTAGTGGGGGTTTAGGAGGATTATACAGTCAGTGGGGGTATAGGAGGATTATACAGTCAGTGGGGGTATAGGAGGATTATACAGTCAGTGGGGGTATAGGAGGATTATACAGTCAGTGGGGGTATAGGAGGATTATACAGTCAGTGGGGGTATAGGAGGATTATACAGTCAGTGCGGGTATAGGAGGATTATACAGTCAGTGGGGGGATAGGAGGATTATACAGTCAGTGGGGGTATAGGAGGATTATACAGTCAGTGGGGGTATAGGAGGATTATACAGTCAGTGGGGGTATTGGAGGATTATACAGTCAGTGGGGGTATAGGGGGATTATACAGTCAGTGGGGGTATAGGAGGATTATACAGTCAGTGGGGGTATAGGGGGATTATACAGTTAGAGGGGGTACAGGAGGATTATACAGTCAGTGGGGGTATAGGAGGATGATAAAGTCATTGGGGGTATAGGAGGATTATACAGTCAGTGGGGGTATAGGAGGATTATACAGTCAGTGGGGGTATAGGAGGATTATACAGTCAGTGGGGGTATAGGGGGATTATACAGTCAGTGGGGGTATAGGAGGATTATACAGTCAGTGGGGGTATAGGAGGATTATACAGTCAGTGGGGGTATAGGAGGATTATACAGTCAGTGCGGGTATAGGAGGATTATACAGTCAGTGGGGGGATAGGACGATTATACAGTCAGTGGGGGTATAGGAGGATTATACAGTCAGTGGGGGGATAGGAGGATTATACAGTCAGTGGGGGGATAGGAGGATTATACAGTCAGTGGGGGTATAGGGGGATTATACAGTTAGTGGGGGTTTAGGAGGATTATACAGTCAGTGGGGGTATAGGAGGATTATACAGTCAGTGGGGGTATAGGAGGATTATACAGTCAGTGGGGGTATAGGAGGATTATACAGTCAGTGCGGGTATAGGAGGATTATACAGTCAGTGGGGGGATAGGACGATTATACAGTCAGTGGGGGGATAGGAGGATTATACAGTCAGTGGGGGTAAAGGGGGATTATACAGTTAGTGGGGGTTTAGGAGGATTATACAGTTAGTGGGGGTATAGGAGGATTATACAGTCAGTGGGGGTATCGGGGGATTATACAGTTAGTGGGGGTATAGGGGGATTATGCAGTTAGTGGGTGTATAGGAGGATTATACAGTCAGTGGGGGTATAGGGGAATTATACAGTCAGTGGGGGTATTGGAGGATTATACAGTCAGTGGGGGTATAGGAGGATTATACAGTTAGAGGGGGTACAGGAGGATTATACAGTCAGTGGGGGTATAGGAGGATTATACAGTCAGTGGGGGTATAGGGGGATTATACAGTTAGAGGGGGTACAGGAGGATTATACAGTCAGTGGGGGTATAGAAGGATTATACAGTCAGTGGGGGTATAGGAGGATTATACAGTCAGTGGGGGTATAGGAGGATTATACAGTCAGTGGGGGTATAGGAGGATTATACAGTCAGTGGGGGTATAGGAGGATTATACAGTCAGTGGGGGTATAGGGGGATTATACAGTCAGTGGGGGGATAGGAGGATTATGCAGTCAGTGGGGGTATAGGGGGATTATACAGTTAGTGGGGGTTTAGGAGCATTATACAGTTAGTGGGGGTATAGGAGGATTATACAGTCAGTGGGGGTATAGGGGGATTATACAGTTAGTGGGTGTATAGGAGGATTATACAGTCAGTGGGGGTATAGGGGAATTATACAGTCAGTGGGGGTATTGGAGGATTATACAGTCAGTGGGGGTATAGGAGGATTATACAGTTGGTGGGGGTTTCGGAGGATTATACAGTCAGTGGGGGTATAGGAGGATTATACAGTCAGTGGGGGTATAGGAGGATTATACAGTCAGTGGGGGTATCGGAGGATTATACAGTCAGTGGGGGTATAGGAGGATTATACAGTCAGTGGGGGTATAGGAGGATTATACAATCAGTGGGGGTATAGGAGGATTATACAGTTAGTGGGGGTATAGGAGGATTATACAGTCAGTGGGGGTATAGGAGGATTATACAGTCAGTGGGGGTATAGGGGGATTATACAGTCAGTGGGGGTATAGGGGGATTATACAGTCAGTGGGGGTATAGGGGGATTATACAGTTAGTGGGGGTATAGGAGGATTATACAGTTAATGGGGGCATAGGAGGATTATACAGTTAGTGGGTGTTTCGGAGGATTATACAGTCAGTGGGGGTATAGGAGGATTATACAGTCAGTGGGGGTATAGGGGGATTATACAGTCAGTGGGGGTATAGGGGGATTATACAGTCAGTGGGGGTATAGGAGGATTATACAGTTAATGGGGGCATAGGAGGATTATACAGTTAGTGGGTGTTTAGGAGGATTATACAGTCAGTGGGGGTATAGGAGGATTATACAGTCAGTGGGGGTATAGGAGGATTATACAGTCAGTGGGGGTATTGGGGGATTATTCAGTTAGTGGGGGTATAGGAGGATTATACAGTCAGTGGGGGTATCGGAGGATTTTCAGTCAGTGGGGGTATAGGAGGATTATACAGTTAGTGGGGGCAAAGGAGGATTATACAGTCAGTGGGGGTATAGGAGGATTATATAGTAAGTGGGGGTATAGGAGGATTATACAGTCAGTGGGGGTATAGGAGGATTATACAGTCAGTGGGGGTATGGGAGGATTATACAGTCAGTGGAGGTATAGGAGGATTATACAGTCAGTGGGGGTATAGGAGGATTATACAGTCAGTGGGGGTACAGGAGGATTATACAGTCAGTGGGGGTATTGGGGGATTATACAGTCAGTGGGGGTATTGGAGGATTATACAGTCAGTGGGGGTTTTGGAGGATTATACAGTCAGTGGGGGTATTGGGGGATTATACAGTCAGTGGGGGTATTGGAGGATTATACAGTCAGTGGGGGTACAGGAGGATTATACAGTCAGTGGGGGTACAGGCAGATTATACAGTCAGTGGGGGTATTGGAGGATTATACAGTCAGTGGGGGTATTGGAGGATTATACAGTCAGTGGGGGTACAGGAGGATTATACAGTCAGTGGGGGTATTGGGGGATTATACAGTCAGTGGGGGTATTGGAGGATTATACAGTCAGTGGGGGTTTTGGAGGATTATACAGTCAGTGGGGGTATTGGGGGATTATACAGTCAGTGGGGGTATTGGAGGATTATACAGTCAGTGGGGGTACAGGAGGATTATACAGTCAGTGGGGGTACAGGCAGATTATACAGTCAGTGGGGGTATTGGAGGATTATACAGTCAGTGGGGGTATTGGAGGATTATACAGTCAGTGGGGGTATTGGAGGATTATACAGTTGGTGGGGGTATCGGAGGATAGTGGTACGGTAGCATAGTGGTTATGTTACTGGGCTCGTAATCCAGAGGCCTGGACTAAAATCCAGAGTCATGAGTTCAAATCCCGCAGCTGGTGAATTTAAATTCAATTAATTAATTAAATTCAATTAATTAAAATAAAAATCTGGAATTAAAATACTAGTATCAGTAATGGTGGCCATGAAACCACCGGATTGTCGTAAAAACCCATCTGGTTCACTAATGTCCTTTAGGGAAGGAAGCCTGCCGCCCTTACCCGGTCTGGCCGATATGTGACTCCAGACCCACAGCAATGTGGTTGATTCTTAATTGCCCTCTGAAATGGCCCAGCAAGCCACTCAGTTGTAAAATCTCGCTACGAAAAGTCATAATAAGAATAAAACCGGACGGACCACCCGGCATCGGACCACTAGGCACCGGACACGACAACGGCAAAACACCAAGCCCAATCGACCCTGCAAGGTCCTCCTTCCTAACATCTGGGGACTTGTGCCAAAATTGGGAGAGCTGTCCCACAGACTAGTCAAGCAACAGCCTGACAGAGCCATACTCACAGAATCATATCTTTCAGCCAACGTCCCAGACTCTTCCATCACCATCCCTGGGTATGTCCTGTCCCACCGGCAGGACAGACCCACCAGAGGTGGCGGTACAGTGATATACAGTCAGGAGGGAGTGGCCCTGGGAGTCCTCAACATTGACTCTGGACCCCATGAAATCTCATGGCATCAGGTCAAACATGGGCAAGGAAACCTCCTGCTGATTACCACCTACCGTCCTCCCTCAGCTGATGAATCAGTCCTCCTCCATGTTGAACACCACTTGGAGGAAGCACTGAGGGTAGCAAGGGCACAAAATGGACTCCGGGTGGGGGACTTCAATGTCCATCACCAAGAGTGGCTCGGCAGCACCACTACTGACCGAGCTGGCCGAGTCCTGAAGGACATAGCTGCTAGACTGGGCCTGCGGCAGGTAGTGAGCGAACCAACACGAGGGAAAAACTTACTTGCCCTCGTCCTCACCAATCTACCTGTCGCAAATGCATCTGTCCATGACAGTATTGGTAGGAGTGACCACCGCACAGTCCTCGTGGAGATGAAATCCCGTCTTCGCACTGAGGACACCATCCAACGTGTTGTGTGGCACTACCACCGTGCTAAATGGGATAGATTCAGAACAGATCTAGCAGCTCAAAACTGGGCATCCATGAGGCGCTGTGGGCCATCAGCAGCAGCAGAATTGTATTCCAGCACAATCTGTAACCTCATGGCCCGGCATATTCCTCACTCTACCATTACCAACAAGCCAGGGGATCAACCCTGGTTCAATGAGGAGTGTAGAAGAGCATGCCAGGAGCAGCACCAGGCGTACCTAAAAATGAGGTGCCAACCTGGCGAAGCTACAACTCAGGACTACATGCATGCTAAACAGCGGAAGCAACATGCTATAGACAGAGCTAAGCGATTCCACAACCAACGGATCAGATCAACGCTCTGCAGTCCTGCCACATCCAGTCGTGAATGGTGGTGGACAATTAAACAACTAACGGGAGGAGGAGGCTCTGCAAACATCCCCATTCTCAATAATGGCGGAGTCCAGCACGTGAGTGCAAAAGACAAGGCTGAAGCGTTTGCAACCATCTTCAGCCAGAAGTGCCGAGTGGATAATCCATCTCAGCCTCCACCCGGTATCCCCACCATCACGGAAGCCAGTCTTCGGCCAATTCGATTCACTCCACGTGATATCAAGAAACGGCTGAGTGCACTGGATACAGCAAAGGCTATGGGCCCCGACAACATCCCAGCTGTAGTGCTGAAGACTTGTGCTCCAGAACTAGCTGCGCCTCTAGCCAAGCTGTTCCAGTACAGCTACAACACTGGCATCCACCCGACAATGTGGAAAATTGCCCAGGTATGTCCTGTCCACAAAAAGCAGGACAAATCCAATCCGGCCAACTACCGCCCCATCAGTCTACTCTCAATCATCAGCAAAGTGATGGAAGGTGTCGTCGACAGTGCTATCAAGCGGCACTTACTCACCAATAACCTGCTCACCGATGCTCAGTTTGGGTTCCGCCAGGACCACTCGGCTCCAGACCTCATTACAGCCTTGGTCCAAACATGGACAAAAGAGCTGAATTCCAGAGGTGAGGTGAGAGTGACTGCCCTTGACATCAAGGCAGCATTTGACCGAGTGTGGCACCAAGGAGCCCTCGTAAAATTGAAGTCAATGGGAATCAGGGGGAAAACTCTCCAGTGGCTGGAGTCATACCTGGCACAAAGGAAGATGGTAGTGGTTGTTGGAGGCCAGTCATCTCAGCCCCAGGGCATTGCTGCAGGAGTTCCTCAGGGCAGTGTCCTTGGCCCAACCATCTTCAGCTGCTTCATCAATGACCTTCCCTCCATCATAAGGTCAGAAATGGGGATGTTCGTTGATGACTGCACAGTGTTCAGTTCCATTCGCAACCCCTCAGATAATGAAGCAGTCCGAGCCTGCATGCAGCAAGACCTGGACAACATCCAGGCTTGGGCTCATAAGTGGCAAGTAACATTCGCACCAGATAAGTGCCAGGCAATGACCATCTCCAACAAGAGAGAGTCTAACCACCTCCCCTTGACATTCAACGGCATTACCATCGCCGAATCCCCCACCATCAACATCCTGTGGGTCATCATTGACCAGAAACTTAACTGGACCAGCCATATAAATACTGTGGCTACGAGAGCAGGTCAGAGGCTGGGTATTCTGCGGCGAGTGACTCATCTCCTGACTCCCCAAGGCCTTTCCACTATCGACAAGGCACAAGTCAGGAGTGTGATGGAATACTCTCCACTTGCCTGGATGAGTGCAGCTCCAACAACACTCAAGAAGCTCGACACCATCCAAGATAAAGCAGCCCGCTTGATTGGCACCCCAGCCACCACCCTAAACATTCACTCCCTTCACCACCGGCGCACTGTGGGCTGCAGTGTGCACTATCCACAGGATGCACTGCAGCAACTCGCCAAGGCTTCTTCGACAGCACCTCCCAAACCCGCGACCTCTACCACCTAGAAGGACAAGGGCAGCAGGCGCATGGGAACAACACCACCTGCACGTTCCCCTCCAAGTCACACACCATCCCGACTTGGAAATATATCGCCGTTCCTTCATTGTCGCTGGGTCAAAATCCTGGAACTCCCTTCCTAACAGCATTGTGGGAGAACCGTCACCACACGGACTGCAGCGGTTCAAGAAGGCGGCTCACCACCACCTTCTCAAGGGCAATTAGGGATGGGCAATAAATGCCGGCCTTGCCAGCGACGCCCACATCCCGTGAACGAATAAAAAAAAATTATATCATCAGTGGGGTATAGGAGGATTATACAGTTAGTGGGGGTATAGGAGGATTATACAGTCAGTGGGGGTATAGGTGGATTATACAGTTAGTGGGGGTATAGGAGGATTATACAGTCAGTGGGGGTATAGGGGGGTAATACAGTTAGTGGGGGTATAGGAGGATTATACAGTTAGTGGGGGTATAGGAGGATTATACATTTAGTGGGGGTATTGGAGGATTATACAGTTAGTGGGGGCATTGGGGGATTATACAGTTAGTGGGGGTATTGGAGGATTATACAGTTAGTGGGGGTATAGGAGGATTATACAGTCAGTGGGGGTACAGGAGGATTATACAGTTAGTGGGGGTATAGGAGGATTATACCATCAGTGGGGGTATAGGAGGATTATACAGTCAGTGGGGGTATAGGAGGATTATACAGTCAGTGGGGGTATAGGAGGATTATACAGTTAGTGGGGGTATTGGAGGATTATACAGTTAGTGGGGGTATAGGAGGATTATACAGTCAGTGGGGGTATAGGAGGATTATACAGTCAGTGGGGGTATAGGAGGATTATACAGTCAGTGGGGGTATAGGAGGATTATACAGTTAATGGGGGTATAGGAGGATTATACAGTCAGTGGGGGTATAGGGGGATTATACAGTCAGTGAGGGTATAGGAGGATTATACAGTTAATGGGGGTATAGGAGGATTATACAGTCAGTGGGGGTATAGGAGGATTATACAGTCAGTGGGGGTATAGGAGGATTATACAGTCAGTGGGGGTATAGGAGGATTATACAGTCAGTGGGGGTATAGGAGGATTATACAGTTAATGGGGGTATAGGAGGATTATACAGTCAGTGGGGGTACAGGAGGATTATACAGACAGTGGGGGTATAGGAGGATTATACAGTCAGTGGGGGTATAGGAGGATTATACAGTTAGTGGGGGTATAGGAGGATTATACAGTCAGTGGGGGTATAGGAGGATTATACAGTTAGTGGGGGTATAGGAGGATTATACAGTTAGTGAGGGTCTAGGGGGATTATACAGTCAGTGGGGGTATAGGAGGATTATACAGTTAGTGAGGGTATAGGAGGATTATACAGTCAGTGGGGGTATTCGAGGATTATACAGTTAGTGGGGGTATAGGAGGATTATACAGTCAGTGGGGGTATAGGGGGATTATGCAGTCAGTGGGGGTATTGGAGGATTATACAGTCAGTGGGGGTATTCGAGGATTATACAGTTAGTGGGGGTATAGGAGGATTATACAGTCAGTGGGGGTATAGGGGGATTATGCAGTCAGTGGGGGTATTGGAGGATTATGCAGTCAGTGGGGGAATAGGAGGATTATACAGTCAGTGGGGGTATTCGAGGATTATACAGTTAGTGGGGGTATAGGAGGATTATATCATCAGTGGGGGTATAGGAGGATTATACAGTCAGTGGGGGTATAGGAGGATTATAAAGTCAGTAGGGGTATAGGAGGATTATACAGTTAGTGGGTGAATAGGGGGATTATACAGTTAGTGGGGGTATAGGAGGATTATACAGTTAGTGGGGGTATTGGGGGTTTATACAGTCAGTGGGGGTATCGGAGGATTATACAGTCAGTGGGGGTATAGGAGGATTATACAGTTAGTGGGGGTATAGGAGGATCATATCATCAGTGGGGGTATAGGAGGATTATACAGTCAGTGGGGGTATAGGAGGATCATATCATCAGTGGGGGTATAGGAGGATTATACAGTCAGTGGGGGTACAGGAGGATTATACAGTCAGTGGGGGTATAGGAGGATTATACAGTCAGTGGGGGTACAGGAGGATTATACAGTTAGTGGGGGTATAGGAGGATTATACAGTCAGTGGGGGTATAGGAGGATTATACAGTCAGTGGGGGTATAGGAGGATTATACAGTCAGTGGGGGTATAGGAGGATTATACAGTTAGTGGGACTATAGGGGGATTATACAGTTAGTGGGGGTATAGGAGGATTATACAGTCAGTGGGGGTATAGGAGGATTATACAGTTAGTGGGACTATAGGGGGATTATACAGTTAGTGGGGGTATAGGAGGATTATACAGTTAGTGGGGGTATAGGAGGATTATACAGTCAGTGGGGGTATAGGAGGATTATACAGTTTGTGGGGGTATAGGAGGATTATACAGTTTGTGGGGGTATAGGAGGATTATACAGTTAGTGGGGGTATAGGAGGATTATACAGTCAGTGGGGGTATAGGAGGATTATACAGTCAGTGAGGGTATAGGAGGATTATACAGTCAGTGGGGGTATAGGAGGATTATACAGTCAGTGGGGGTATAGGAGGATTATACAGTCAGTGGGGGTATAGGAGGATTATATCATCAGTGGGGGTATAGGAGGATTATACAGTCAGTGGGCGTATAGGAGGATTATATCATCAGTGGGGTTGCAAGAGATTATACAGTCATTCGGGATGCAGCGGATTGTACATTCAGTGGGGATACAACGGAGTATACAATCATTGGTGATCCAGGGGATTATACCCTCAGAGGGGTCATAGGGGAATATACAGTCAATGGGGACATAAAGGATTATACAGTTCGTGGGGATAGAGGGGATTAATCAGTCTGTGGGTTATCCAGGGGATTATACAGTCAGTGGGGATAAAGTGGATTATGCAGTGATTCTGGATGCTGGGGATAATACATTCAGTGGAGATCCAGGGGATTATATCATCAGTGGGGATACAGGGTATTACAAACCCGCGACCTCTAACACCTAGAAGGACAAGGGCAGCAGGCACATGGGAACAACACCACCCGCACGTTCCCCTCCAAGTCACACACCATCCCGACTTGGAAATATATCGCCATTCCTTCATCGTCATTGGGTCAAAACCCTGGCACTCCCTACCTAACAGCACTGTGGGAGAACCTTCACCACACGGACTGCAGCGGTTCAAGAAGGCGGCTCACCACCACCTTCTCAAGGGCAATTAGGAATGGGCATTAAATGCCGGCCTTGGCAGCGACACCCAAATCCCATGAACGAATAAAAAAAATACAGGGGTTTATGCAGTCAGTGGCGATACAGGGGATTATATCGTCAGTGGGGTGAGAGGCTATTATACAGTCATTGGGGATACAGGCGATTATACCATCAATGGGGATAAAGTGGATTCTCCAGTCAGTGGGGAATCAGGGATTATACAGTAAATGGGGATATAGGGGATTATACAGTCAGCACGGATACAGGGGATTATACAGTCAGTGGGGATACAGGGGATTATACAGTCAGTGGGGATACAGGGGATTATACAGTCAGCATGGATACAGGGGATTATACAGTCAGCACAGATACAGGGGATTATACAGTCAGTGGGGATACAGGGGATTATACAGTCAGTGGGGATACAGGGGATTATACAGTCAGCACGGATACAGGGGATTATACAGTCAGTGGGGATACAGGGGATTATATAGTCAGTGGGGATACAGGGAATTATACAGTCAGTGGGGATACGGGATTATACAGTCAGCGGGGATATAGGGGATTATACAGTCAGTGGGGATACAGGTAATTATACTGACAAAGGGGGTATCGTGGTTCAAACGGACAGTGGGGGATATCGAGGGATTATACTGTTAGTGAGGATATAGGTGATCATAACTTCAGTGGGGCTAAAGGAGGATTATACCATCAGTGGGGATATAGAGGATCATATAGTCAGTGGGGATTCAGAGGATTATACAATCAGTGGG
The DNA here is from genome assembly GCF_035084215.1 of Heptranchias perlo. Taxonomy (NCBI): domain Eukaryota; kingdom Metazoa; phylum Chordata; class Chondrichthyes; order Hexanchiformes; family Hexanchidae; genus Heptranchias; species Heptranchias perlo. Next base: position 471,262 of record NW_027139238.1, on the reverse strand, counting down.
GATACAGGGGATTATACAATCAGTGGAGATATAGGGTATTATACTATCAATTGGGATGTAGGGGGATTATGCATTCAGTGGGGATACATGGAAGTATAGATTTAGTGTGTATACAGGGATTAAGACAGTCCGTTGGGATACAGGGGATTATACCATCATTGGTGATATTGAGGATTATACAGTGAGTGGGCATACAATACAGGATTATACAATCAGTGGGGAATCAGGTGATTATACAGTCGGGATACAGGGGATTAAACAGTCAGTGGGAATATTGGGGTATTGTACAGTCAGTGGGGTTATAGGGGATTATACAGTCAGTGGGGATATAATGGATGATAGAGTCAGTGGGGATAGAGGAGATTACATAGTCTGTGGGGATACGGGGGTTTATGCAGTCAATGGGGATACAGGGGTTATACAGTCAGTGGAGATGAAGGTGGAATAAAGTCAGTGGGGAATATAAGGTCAATATATAGTCAGTGGATTTATAGACGGACTATACCGTCATTCGGGTTACAGAGGATTATAGTCAGTGGGCATACAGGGGATTATACAGTGATTGGGCATACAGGGGATTATACAGTGATTGGGCATGCGGGGAATTATACAGTGATTGGGCATACGGGGAATTATACAGTGATTGGGCATACAGGGAATTATACAGTGATTGGGCATACAGGGGATTATACAGTGATTGGGCATACAGTGGATTATACAGTGATTGGGCATACAGGGGATTATACAGTGATTGGGCATACAGGGGATTATACAGTGATTGGGCATACAGGGGATTATACAGTGATTGGGCATACAGGGGATTATATAGTGATTGGGCATATGGGGGATTATACAGTGATTGGGCATACAGGGGATTATACAGTGATTGGGGTATGGGGGATTATACAGTGATTGGGCATACAGGGGATTATACAGTGATTGGGGTATGGGGGATTATACAGTGATTGGGCATACAGGGGATTATACAGTGATTGGGCATACAGGGGATTATACAGTGATTGGGCATACAGGGGATTATACAGTGATTGGGCATACAGGGGATTATATAGTGATTGGGCATACGGGGGATTATACAGTGATTGGGCATACAGTGGATTATACAGTGATAGGGCATACAGGGGATTATACAGTGATTGGGCATACAGGGGATTATATAGTGATTGGGCATACAGGTGATTATACAGTGATTGGGGTATGGGGGATTATACAGTGATTGGGCATACGGGGGATTATACAGTGATTGGGCATACAGGGGATTATATAGTGATTGGGCATACAGGTGATTATACAGTGATTGGGGTATGGGGGATTATACAGTGATTGGGCATACAAGGGATTATACAGTGATTGGGGTATGGGGGATTATACAGTAATTGGGCATACAAGGGATTATACAGTGATTGGGGTATGGGGGATTATACAGTAATTGGGCATACGGGGGATTATACAGTGATTGGGGTATGGGGGATTATACAGTAATTGGGCATACAAGGGATTATACAGTGATTGGGGTATGGGGGATTATACAGTAATTGGGCATACGGGGGATTATACAGTGATTGGGCATACAGGGGATTATACAGTGATTGGGCATACAGGGGATTATACAGTGATTGGTCATACGGGGGATTATACAGTGATTGGGGTAAAGGGGATTATACAGTGATTGGGCATACAGGGGATTATACAGTGATTGGTCATACAAGGGATTATACAGTGATTGGGGTATGGGGGATTATACAGTGATTGGGCATACGGGGGATTATACAGTGATTGGGCATACAGGGGATTATACAGTGATTGGGCATACAGGGGATTATACAGTGATTGGGGTATGGGGGATTATACAGTAATTGGGCATACAGGGGATTATACAGTGATTGGGGTATGGGGGATTATACAGTGATTGGGCATACAGGGGAATTATACAGTAATTGGTCATACAGGTGATTATACAGTGATTGGGCATACGGGGGATTATACAGTGATTGGGCATACAGGGGATTATACAGTGATTGGTCATACGGGGGATTATACAGTGATTGGGCATACGGGGGATTATACAGTGATTGGGCATACAGGGGATTATACAGTGATTGGTCATACGGGGGATTATACAGTGATTGGGTAATCTCACATATCCCCTCTGACTCTATAATCCCCCATACCCCAATCAGTGGGGATAGAATGGATTATAAGTCTGTGCGTATACAGGGGATTATACAGTCAGTGGGGGATATATTGGATTATACAATCAGTATTGAATCATGGGTTATAGAGTCAGTGGGGATACAGGGGGAATATATGCAGTGGGGGATGTAAGGTCAGTTATACAGTCAGTGGAGATAGAGAGGATTATATAGTCAATGGGGATAAAGGGGATTATACCATCAGTAGGGATATAGGGGATTATACAGTGAGTGGCAAATCAGGGGATTATAGAGTTAATGGGGATACAGGAGATTATACAGTCAGTGGAGATACAATGGATTGTACAATCAGTGGGAATACAGGGAATTATACAGTCAGTGGGGATATGGGGGATTATACAGTCAGTTGGGGATATAGGAGACCAAAACTGCACACCATATTCTAGATGTGGTCTCACCAATGCCCGGTACAACTGTAGCAAAACATCTCTACTTTTATATTCCATTCCCCTTGAAATAAATAACAACATTTCATTTACCTTCCGAATCACTTGCTGTACCTGCATACTAACTTTTTGTGATTCATGTACAAGGACACCCTGATCCCTCTGTACCTCAGAGTTCTGCAATCTCTCTATTTAAATATTATACTGCTTATGGGGGATTATGCAGTCAGTTTGGATATAGAGGTGTTACAAACAATGGGGTACAGGGGATTATACAATCAGTAGGGATATGGGGATTATATGGTCAATGGGGTTATAAGGGATTATACAGTCAATGGGGTACAGGGGATTATACAGTCAGTGGGCATACAGTGGATTATAAAGTCAATGGGGATAAAGGAGATACAGTCAGTTGGTATATAGGGGATTACACATTCACTGGAGAGACAGGGGATTGTACAGTCAGTGGGGATACAGGGGATCATAGGGGGAAGAATTGGTTAAGGGTCCATTCTGGGCGATGGTAGCGCGATTCGCTAACACCCCGCGCCCGTCAGACCCTGGGCAGGCCGGACGCAAGTTTGGCCCCAAGGGAGCACTGACCTGCAGTCATTCTATTCCAGGCCTTGCACATGGAATCAATGCAATTCACACTTTCCACCACCAGAGGGAGCTCATCTCTTAAAGGGAGGATGTTGCTTAGAAATCTCTTAAAGGTAGCTGGTACCTGTTATTTGCTGAAAATAACAGTCTACTGTCTGCACGGAGTCTGAACAGAGATCAGACATCACACACGTAAAACACAGATGCAGGTCCCATCCCTATGTTTACACACTGATGAGTTATGTTAAAACATTGAATAAAGGTTGTGCACTACTAAATCCCACATCCTCCAATCTGCACACCAGACCTCACCAATCTGCTGATCTGAGTTGGTACCAGGCCTGCGAGAGTGCGTGCACCAAGGTTCTCTGCTGATGGGCTAGAGACCTTGGTGCAAGAGGTGGACAGAAGGAGATCCGCAGGGGAGTGGGGGGGGGCAAGAGGCCCTCCAGACATATACTCAAAAGACAGTGGGAGGCAGCGGGGGGACGAAGTCAATGCCAGGCGCACAGCATCATGGACATGGATGCAGTGCAGGGAGAAGTTCAATGCTTTGACATGAGTGGTCAAGGTGAGTGAGGTCAACTGTCAAGTGGTGTCTCCTACCAACTGCACCACACACGACACCCCCATCACCCACATACCAACAACTCTTTCCATCAGTCCTCAACTCTTCCAATCAGATGCTTCCTCTCACCCTTACACATTACCACTGTTTCAAGCCACCAACCCACAACTCACAGGCCACACACTGGCAGCTATTCAACCATGACAGGCACATCGCCCAGGCACACGCCTCACTTTCTTGCAAGAGAAGGTGGCGCATATCAAGAGGCAGCAAGTGGCAGTGGAATTTAGCCCCTCGAGCCTGTTCCACCATTCAATGAGATCATGGCTGACCTGTGACCTAACTCCATATACCCGCCTTAGCCCCATATCCCTTAATACCCTTGGTTCACAGAAATCTATCAATCTCAGATTTAACATTCACAAGTGAGCTCGCATCAACTGCCGTCTGCAGAAGAGCGTTCCAAACGTCTCCCACCCTTTGCGTGTAGAAGCATTTCCTAACTTCACTCCTGCACATTCTGGCTCTAAATGTTAGGCTATGTCCCCGTGTCCTAGTATTGAAATCTAGGAGACCTCCAAAAACAGTTACAAATGTCTCGGCAGCCAGAAGCAATAATCCAGCCGCTAACCTGTAAATCCTGCATGGTCCCTTTAAATAGCACCGGTGGGGGGTCCTCCAGGCACTCTAAGACACGTTCAGATAGTCGGGGTTAAGACTGTGCGTTGAGTTGAGCGTTAAGTCCCAAAATGGTGTCTATCACTTTAAATCAGCATTACACACTGATTGAAGCCATTTTCTTCCTACTTTACATGATTCCAGCGCTCGTTATCTGCGCCTGAGCAAACTCCTATACCAAGATGGCGTCTGGCACACGTCACGCAGGAAACGTGCGTGCGCATCCAAGATGCCATCTTGGATGTCGGAGAGGCCGTGTAGCGCTGAAACAACAGGCGCCACACGGCCCAATTTAGCGCCCATACAGTCAGTGCGGGTTCTATAGTCTGGAGTTATAAGGGATTGTACAGTGAGGGGGGTAAAGGGGATTGTACTGTTGATTGGGATACAGCGGATTATACAGTCAGTGGGGTAACAAAAGATTATACAGTCGGTGGGGATACAGGGGATACAGGGGATTATGCATTCGGGGGGATACAGGGAGTTACACAGTCATAGGGGATGCAGGGAATTATGCAGTTAATGGTAATACGGGGGATAATACAGTCAGTGGGGATATGGGGGTAATACAGTCTGTGGGAATATGGGGGATTATACAGTCTGTGGGGATATAGGGGATTATTGAGTCAGTGGGGATTCGGGGGATTATAAGGTCAATGGGGATATAGGGGATTATACAGTCAATGGGGATATAGGGGATCATACATTCAATGGGGATATGATGGTTTACACAGTCAATGGGGATATAGAGGATCATACCATCAGTGGGGATATGGGGGAATATAGTCGGTGGGGAGACGGGATTATACAATCAGTGGAGATATAAGGGATTATACAGTCAATGGTGATACAGGGGTTTATACAGTCAACGGGGATATTGGTGATTTTAATTCAGTGTGGATACAATGGATTATACACTCTGGCAATACAAGGGATCATACAGTCAGTGAGGATACAGGAGATTATACAGTCAGTGAGGATGCAGGGGATTATACAGTCAGTGAGGATACAGGGGATTATACAGTCAGTGAGGATACAGGAGATTATACAGTCAGTGAGGATACAGGGGATTATACAGTCAGTGAGGATGCAGGGGATTATACAGTCAGTGAGGATACAGGAGATTATACAGTCAGTGAGGATACAGGAGATTATACAGTCAGTGAGGATACAGGGGATTGTACAGTCAGTGAGGATACAGGAGATTATACAGTCAGTGAGGATACAGGAGATTATACAGTCAGTGAGGATGCAGGGGATTATACAGTCAGTGAGGATACAGGGGATTGTACAGTCAGTGAGGATGCAGGGGATTATACAGTCAGTGAGGATACAGGAGATTATACAGTCAGTGAGGATACAGGGGATTATACAGTCAGTGAGGATACAGGGGATTATACAGTCAGTGAGGATACAGGGGATTATACAGTCAGTGAGGATACAGGAGATTATACAGTCAGTGAGGATACAGGAGATTATACAGTCAGTGAGGATGCAGGGGATTATACAGTCAGTGAGGATACAGGGGATTATACAGTCAGTGAGGATACAGGGGATTATACAGTCAGTGAGGATACAGGAGATTATACAGTCAGTGAGGATACAGGGGATTATACAGTCAGTGAGGATACAGGGGATTATACAGTCAGTGAGGATGCAGGAGATTATACAGTCAGTGAGGATACAGGAGATTATACAGTCAGTGAGGATACAGGGGATTATACAGTCAGTGAGGATACAGGAGATTATACAGTCAGTGAGGATACAGTCAGTGAGGATACAGGGGATTATATAGTCAGTGGGGATACAGGGGATTATACAGTCAGTGAGGATGCAGGGGATTGTACAGTCAGTGAGGATACAGGGGATTATACAAACTGGGCATCCATGAGGCGCTGTGGGCCATCAGCAGCAGCAGAATTGTATTCCAGCACAATCTGTAACCTCATGGCCCGGCATATTCCTCACTCTACCATTACCAACAAGCCAGGGGATCAACCCTGGTTCAATGAGGAGTGTAGAAGAGCATACCAGGAGCAGCACCAGGCGTACCTAAAAATGAGGTGCCAATCTGGTGAAGGTACAACTCAGGACTACATACATACTAAACAGCAGAAGCAACATGCTATAGACAGAGCTAAGCGATTCCACAAACAACGGATCATAAGACCATAAGATCATAAGAGATAGGAGCAGGAGTAGGCCATTCGGCCCTCGAGCCTGCTCTGCCATTCAATGAGATCATGGCCGATCTGATTTTTACCTCAACTCCACTTTCCCGCCCTTTCCCCATATCCTTTGACTCCCTCGCTGATCAAAAATTTGTCTTACTCAGCCTTGAATGTATTCAATGACTCAGCCTCCACAGCTTTTTGGGGTAAAGAATTCCAAAGATTCTCGACCCTCTGGGAGAAGAAATTCCTCCTCATTTCCGTCTTAAACGGGCGACCCCTTATTCTGAGACTACGCCCCCTAGTTTTAGATTCCCCCATGAGGGGTAACATCCTCTCAGCATCTACCCTATCGAGTCCCCTCAGAATCTTGTATATTTCAATAAGGTCTCCTCTCATTCTTCTAAACTCCAGTGAGTATAGACCCAACCTGTTCAATCTTTCCTCATAAGACAACCCTTCCATACCCAGAATCAACTGAGTGAACCTTCTCTGAACTGCCTCCAATGCAAGTATGTCCTTCCTTAAATAACGGCACCGGAACTGTACGCAGTACTCCAGGTGTGGTCTCACCTGCACCCTGTACAGTTGTAGCATGACTTCCCTGCTTTTATACTCCATCCCCCTAGAAATAAAGGCCAATATTCCGTTTGCCTTCCAGATTACCTGCTGCACCTGTATGTTGACTTTTTGTGTTTCATGTACGAGGACACCCAGATCCCTCAGTACCGCAGCATTTTGTAGTATTTCTCCATTCAAATAATATTTTGCTTTTTTATTTTTCCTCCCAAAGTGGATGACTTCACATTTTCCCACATTACATTCCATCTGCCAAATTTTTGTCCATTCACTTAACCTGTCAATATCCCTTTGCAGACACTTTGTGTCCTCATCACAACTTGCTTTTCCACCTATCTTTGTATCATCAGCAAATTTGGCCACAAGACACTCTGTTCCTTCATCCAAGTCATTGATATATATTGTAAATAGTTGAGGCCCCAGCACTGAGCCCTGCGGCACCCCACTAGTTACAGATTGCCATTTTGAAAATGACCCTTTTATCCCGACTCTTTGTTTTCTGTTAGTTAGCCAATCCTCTATCCATGCCAGTATATTACCCCCAACACCATGAGCTCATATCTTGTGCAGTAATCTTTTATGTGGCACCTTATCGAATGCCTTTTGGAAATCCAAATATACTGCATCCATTGGTTCCCCTTTATCCACCCTGCCCGTTACTTCCTCAAAGAACTCTAATAAATTTGTCAGACACGATTTCCCTTTCATAAAACCATGTTGACTCTCCTTGATTGTATTATGAGTCTCCAAATGTCCTGCTACTACTTCCTTAATAATGGATTCTAGCATTTTCCCAATGACAGGTGTTAGGCTAACTGGTCGCTAGTTACCTGTTATGTTTGCGGTTTTCCAATCTGCTGGGACCTTTCCAGAATCTAGTGAATTCTGGAAGATTACGACCAATGCATCCACTATCTCTGTAGCCACTTCCTTTAAGACTCTCTGATGCAAACCATCAGGTCCAGGGGACTTGTCAGCCTTTAGACCCATTAGTTTACCTAGTACTTTTTCTCTAGTGATAGTGATTGATTTTAGTTCCTCCCTCCCCTTTGCCCCTTGATTTTCTACTATTATTGGTATATTATTAGTGTCTTCTACTGTGAAGACAGATACAAAATATCTGTTCAATTCCTCTTCCATTTCCTTGTTTTCCATTATTATTTCCCCAGTCTCATCCTCTAAGGGACCAATGTTTACTTTAGTTACCATCTTCCTTTTTATATACTTGTAGAAGCTTTTACTGTCAGTTTTTATATTTCTTGCTAGTTTACTCTCATAATTTATTTTCTCCCTCTTTATTATTCTTTTAGTCATCCTTTGCTAGTTTTTAAAGTTTTCCCAATCTTCGGGCTTACCAGTAATCTTTGCCATGTTGTATGCTTTTTCTTTTAACCTGATACCATCCTTTACTTCCTTAGTTAGCCATGGTTGGTTCATCCTTTTTGTGGAGTCTTTCCTCCTCACAGGGATATATTATCATTGCGAGTCATAAAATATCTTTTTAAATGTTTGCCACTGTTTATCCACCATCATACCATCTAATCTGTTTACCCAGTCCACTTTAGACAATTCCGCCCTCATTCCTTTATAATTGCCCTTATTTAAGTTTAATACAGTAGTTTCAGACCCAAGATCCTCACTCTCAAACTGGATGTGAAATTCTATCATGTTATGATCACTGCTTCCCAAGGGATCCTTTACTTTGAGATCATTAATTAATCTTGTTTCGTTACCCATTACCAGATCCAAAATGGCCTGTTCCCTGGTTGGCTCCCCGATGTATTGGTCTAAGAAACAGTCCCTAATACACTCTATGAACTCCTCCTCAGGGCTATTTTTGCCAATTTGATCTGTCCAATCTATGTGAAAGTTAAAATCGCCCATGATTATTGCATTACCTTTTTTACAAGCCCCCCTTATTTCCTGATTAATATTTTGCCCGACAGTGTAGCTACTGTTAGGGGGCCTATAAACTACTCCCACCAGTGATTTCTTTCCCTTGCTATTTCTTACCTCCACCCAAATTGATTCGACATCTTGATCTTCTGAGCCAAGATCATTTCTCACTATTATACCAATTTCATCCTTTATTAACAGAGCTACCCCACCACCTTTATCCTTTTTCCTATTCTTCCGAAATGTTAAATAACCCTGAATATTTAGCTCCCAACCTTGGTCACCTTGCAACCACGTCTCTGTAATGGCCACGAGATCATATCCATTTGTTTCTATTTGTGCCATCAATTCATCTATCTCATTACAAATGCTGCGCGCATTCAGATAAAGAACCTTTAATTTTGTCAAAGCTCCGCAGTCCTGCCAAATCCAGTCGTGAATGGTGGTGGACAATTAAACAACTAACGGGAGGAGGAGGCTCTGTAAACACCCTATCCTCAATTATGGCGGAGTCCAGCACGTGAGTGCAAAAGACAAGGCTGAAGCGTTTGCAACCATCTTCAGCCAGAAGTGCCGAGTGGATGATCCATCTCGGCCTCCTCCCGAGGTCCCCACCATCAGAGAAGCAAGTCTTCAGCCAATTCGATTCACTCCACGTGATATCAAGAAACGGCTGAGTGCACTGGATACAGCAAAGGCTATGGGCCCCGACAACATCCCGGCTGTAGTGCTGAAGACTTGTGCTCCAGAACTAGCCGCGCCTCTAGCCAAACTGTTCCAGTACAGCTACAACACTGGCATCTACCCGACAATGTAGAAAATTGCCCAGGTATGTCCTGTCCACAAAAAGCAGGACAAATCCACTCTGGGCAATTACCGCCCCATCAGTCTACTCTCAATCATCAGCAAAGTGATGGAAGGTATCGTCGACAGTGCTATCAAGCGGCACTTGCTCACCAATAACCTGCTCACCGATGCTCAGTTTGGGTTCCGCCAGGACCACTCGGCTCCAGACCTCATTACAGCCTTGGTCCAAACATGGACAAAAGAGCTGAATTCCAGAGGTGAGGTGAGAGTGACTACCCTTGACATCAAGGCAGCATTTGACCGAGTGTGGCACCAAGGAGCCCTAGTAAAATTGAAGTCAATGGGAATCAGGTGGAAAAGTCTCCAGTGGCTGGAGTCATACCTAGCGCAAAGGAAGATGGTAATGGTTGTTGGAGGCCAATCATTTCAGCCCCAGGACATTGCTGCAGGTGTTCCTCAGGGCAGTGTTCTAGGCCCAACCATCTTCAGCTACTTCATCGATGACCTTCCCTCTATCATAAGGTCAGAAATGGGGATGTTCGCTGATGATTACACAGTGTTCAGTTCCATTCGCAACCCCTCAGATAATGAAGCAGTCCGTGCCCACATGCATGAAGACCTGGACAACATCCAGGCTTGAGCTGATAAGTGGCAAGTAACATTCACGCCAGACAAGTGCCAGGCAATGACCATCTCCAACAAGAGAGAGTCTAACCACCTCCCCTTGACATTCAACGGCATTACCATCGCCGAATCCCCCACCATCAACATCCTGGGGGTCACCATTGACCAGAAACTTAACTGGACCAGCCATATAAATACTGTGGCTACAAGAGCAGGTCAGAGACTGGGTATTCTGCGGCGAGTGACTCACCTCCGGACTCCCCAAAGCCTTTCCACCATCGACAAGGCACAAGTCAGAAGTGTGATGGAATACTCTCCACTTGCCTGGATGAGTGCAGCTCCAACAACACTCAAGAAGCTCGACACCATCCAGGACAAAGCAGCCCGCTTGATTGACACCCCTTCAACCACCCTAAACATTCACTCCCTTCATCACCGGTGCACTGTGGCTGCAGTGTGTACCATCCACAGGATGCACTGCAGCAACTCGCCAAGGCTTCTTTGACAGCACCTCCCAAACCCACGACCTCTACCACCCACAAGTGCAAGGGCAGCAGGCACACGGGAACAACACCACCTGCACATTCCCCTCCAAGTCACACACCATCCCGACTTGGAAATATATCGCCGTTGCTTCATCATCGCTGCGTGAAAATCCTGGAACTCCCTTCCTAACAGCACTGTGGGAGAACCTTCACCACACGGACTGCAGCGGTTCAAGAAGGCGGCTCACCACCACCTTCTCAAGGGCATTTAGGGATGGGCAATAAATGCCGGCCTAGCCAGCAACGCCCACATCCCATGAACAAATTAAAAAAAAGTCAATGAGGATGCAGGCAATTACACAGTCAGTGGGAAACAGGAAATTATTCAGTCAGTGGGGATACAGGGAATTATTCAGTCAGTGGGGATATAGGGGTTTATACAGTCAATAAGGATATAGGTGATTATTCAGTCAGTGGGGATACAATGCATTATACAGTCAGTGACGATACAAGGGTTTATACCATCAACGGGGATACAGGGGATTATACAGTCAATGGGAAACAGGATTTTGCAGTCAGAGGATATACAGAGGATTATACATTCTGTGGGGATATGGTGAATTACACAGTCAGTGGGGATATGGAGGATTCTATGGTCAGTGGAGATATGGGGATTGTACAGTCATTGGGGATACAGGGGATTGTTCAGTCAATGGTTATACAGGGGATTATACAGTCAATAGGGATACAGGCGATTATACTGTGAATGGGGTTACAATGGATATTACAGTCAGTGGGATATAGGGGATTACACAGTTACTGGGGATACAGGGTACCTTACAGTCAACTGGGGATACAGGAGTTTATACAGTCAATTGAGATGTATTTGATTATACAGTCAGTGGGGATATAGGGGAATATACAGTCAGTTGAGGAAATGGGGGATTAAACAGTCAGTGGGGATATAGGGGGTTAGATTCAATGGGGAAATGGGTTTATACTGTCAGTGGGCATGCAGGTGATTTTACAGTCAGTGGGGATATAGGAGGTTACACTGTCAGTGGGGAAACAGGGGATTATACATTCAGTGAGGATACAGGTGATTTTAGTCAATGGGAATACCGGGGATTATACAGTCAATGGGGATATAGAGGATTCTACAGATGGGGTGAAATGGGGGATAATACAGCCTGTGGAAATAGCTAAATTATATGGGATAATACAGTAAATGGGGATATGGGGAATTACACAGTCAGTGGGGATATAGTGGATTATGCAGTCAGTGGTAAAATGGGATTGTACATTCAGTATGGATACAGGGGATCGTATAGTCAGATGGGATACAGTGGATTATACAGTCAATAGGGATATAGGGGATTATACACCAAGTGGGCATATGGGTGATTATATAGTCAGCGGGAATATAGGGGACACTGACCACCAGTCAGTGAGGGTACAGGGAAATATACAGTCAGTGGGGAAATGGGGCATTATACAGTCAGTAGGGATATAGGGGGTTAGAGTCAATGGGGATACAGGGGTTTATACAGTCAATGGTGATATAGAGGATTATACTGTCAGTGGGGAAACAGGGGATTATATATTCAGTGTGGATAGAGGTGATTATACTGTCAATGGGAATATAGAGGATTATACAGTAAATGTAAGGAGTCTTACAACACCAGGTTATAGTCCAACAGCTTTATTTAAAATCACAAGCTTTCGGAGACTTCCTCCTTCGTCAGGTGAGTGAGGAGGAAGCCTCCGAAAGCTTGTGATTTTAAATAAAGCTGTTGGACTATAACCTGGTGTTGTAAGACTCCTTACATTTGTCCACCCCAGTCCATCACCAGCATCTCCACATCATATACAGTAAATGGAGACATGGGGAATTATACAGTCAGTAGGGATATGGGGTATTATGCAGTCAGTTGGGATATAGGGGATTATACGGTCAGTGGGAGTCTAGGGGATTATATTGTCAGTGGTGATTTCACGGAATATACAGTCAGTGGGGATATGGAAGATTATACAGTCAGTGGGGATTAGGGGATTATACTGTTAGAGGAGAGATGGGGGATTGTTCCCTGTGTGGGGATACAGGAGATTTTTCAGTCGATGGGGATGTAGGAAATTATACAGTCAATGGGGTATAGGGGGATTGTACAGTTCATGGGGATACAGGGGATTACACTGTCAGTGGTGATATGGGGGACTAGACAGTCAGTTTGGATATAGGGACGTTATAACCAATGGGGATATAGGGAATTATACAGTCAGTGGAGATACAGGAGAATATATAGTCAGTTTGGATACAGGGGATTATACAGTCAGTGGTGATACAGGGAATTATACAGTCAATAGGGATATATGGGATTATACAGTCAGTGGGGATATAGGGGATTATACAGTCAGTGGTGATACAGGGAATTATACAGTCAATAGGGATATAGGGGATTATACAGTCAGTGGTGATACAGGGAATTATACAGTCAGTGGGGGTATAGGGGGATTATACAGTCAGTGGGGATATAGGGGATTATACAGTCAGTGGGGATATAGGGGATTATACAGTCAGTGGGGATATAGGGGATTATACAGTCAGTGGGGATATAGGGGGATTATATAGTCAGTGGGGATATAGGGGATTATACAGTCAGTGGGGATACAGGGAATTATACAGTCAGTGGTGATACAATGGGCTCAATTTTCAAAGTGAAAAACGGGTGTGTTGGGGGCAGGGGGGCATTTCAGACCCACCTCCAACCCGCCCATTTCCGGTTTTCACCGAGGCGGGAAGAGGGGGGGGGCGACCAACCCGCTGCCAGGAGGCGGTTCGGGCCTTAAAACCTTTCAAGGAGGCTTCAGGCCTTCATTTTTCTGGACTTCCCGATTTCAACCCCAGGGGGCCGGATTCCCAGGCCTTCTGTTTTATGCCTCGTGAAAGGAAGTGAGAAGGCCTGAGACTAACAGGTAGGTGCCTAGAAAGGCACAGCTTGTGGGCCTGGAGGAGCAGGAGTGCTTCCCACCGTCCCAACAAAACTACCTGCACCGACCCCCCCCAACAATCACGGACACCCGACCCCTGATCATGGAACCCCCCAATTGCAGACCCCTGACCCCTGATCGTGAACCCCTGATCGCCGACCCCCGAACCTACCCACCCACTCCAATCCTCTGACCCCTGACCCCCGATCCTCCCCCTCAACGATCGCGGACCTCCACGATGACCCCCGATCTCCTCACCCCCCTGTGAATGACCCTGTTCCCTACCACCATGACTCGTGACCCCCTGCCAACCTATGCCCACCCACGCCAACCTATGCCCACCCACGCCAACCTATGCCCACCCACGCCAACCTATGCCCACCAACGCCAACCTATGCCCACCCATGCCAACCTATGCCCACCCATGCCCCCTCCATCCATACAAACAAAGACTTATCTGAACACGTCCTCTCCCTGGCTGCTCCCCCATCTGACTGAGACCAGCCTGTCAATCAGGCCGGTCAGTCGGAAAGGAAACCGACAAAAAAAAAAGATGTCCTTACGTCAAAGTCATAAGGCTGTCCGGGAAACCCGTACTAATGGGTTTCCCGTCCTCAACTTGACCCCCCGCCCCCTTCCCGGCTCGGTTTTAAAATTGAGCCCAGTGGATGACACAGTCAGTGGCGATACTCGGAATTACACAGTCAGTGGGGATAAAGGGGATTATACAGTCAGTGGGGATACAGGGGATTATACAGTCAGTGGGGATACAAGGGATTATACCATCAGTGGGGATACAAGGGATTATACCATCAGTGGGGATATAGGGGATTATACCATCAGTGGGGATACAGGGGATTATACCATCAGTGGGGATACAGGGGATTATACCATCAGTGGGGATATAGGGGATTATACAGTCAGTGGGGATACAAGGGATTATACCATCAGTGGGGATACAAGGGATTATACCATCAGTGGGGATATAGGGGATTATACCATCAGTGGGGATACAGGGGATTATACCATCAGTGGGGATACAGGGGATTATACCATCAGTGGGGATATAGGGGATTATACCATCAGTGGGGTTACAGGGGATTATACCATCAGTGGGGTTACAGGGGATTATAACATCAGTGGGGATATAGGGGATTAAACCATTAGTGGGGTTACGGTGGATTATGCAGTCTGTGTGGATATAAGGCATCATACAGTCAGTGGGGATACAGGAGATTATACAGTCACTGAGGATATAGGGCATTACACAGTCAGTGGAGGTACAGGGGATTGTACAGTCAGTGGGGATTTAGGGATTGTACAGTCAGTGGGGAACCAATGTCCTGATGCTCTGCCTGGCGGGAGAGCAGGACATGGCTCCGAGGACGCAGCACTCAATCCCCGACATTACCTTCAAAGGTGAAGAAAATCAGCAGTGGACGGGAGCAGAGATTCCAGGGCTGGAATGGTGGATCTTCATCAATCAAGTGCTGAATATTTTGCGCAACAAGGGACAAAAATTGGGCAGAGACGCAAAATTAACGCTGCAGATCTGTCCGCTCCGAGCCTTGTCGAGCAGCGCTCCTGCCAGAAACAGGTGACACAGCAGGTGGGAGCCTGAATAAACTACTGAAAGCAGTGATACAGGTGGGAGCCTGAATAAACTACTGAAACCAGTGATACAGGTGGGAGCCTGAATAAACTACTGAAACCAGTGATACAAGTGGGAGACTGAATAAACTACTGAAACCAGTGATACAGGTGGGAGCCTGAATAAACTACTGAAACCAGTGATACAAGTGGGAGCCTGAATAAACTACTGAAACCAGTGATACAGGAGGGAGCCTGAATAAACTACTGAAACCAGTGATACAGGTGGGAGCCTGAATAAACTACTGAAACCAGTGATACAAGTGGGAGCCTGAATAAACTACTGAAACCAGTGATACAGGTGAGAGCCTGAATAAACTAGTGAAACCAGTGATACAGGTGGGAGCCTGAATAAACTACTGAAACCAGTGATACAGGTGGGAGCCTGAATAAACTACTGAAACCAGTGATAAAGGTGGAAGCCTGAATAAACCACTGAAACCAGTGATACAGGTGGGAGCCTGAATAAACTACTGAAACCAGTAATACAGGTGGAAGCCTGAATAAACGACTGAAACCAGTGATACAGGTGGGAGCCTGAATAAACTATTGAAACCAGTGATACAGGTGGGAGCCTGAATAAACTACTGAAACCAGTAATACAGGTGGGAGCCTGAATAAACTATTGAAACCAGTGATACAGGTGGGAGCCTGAATAAACCACTGAAACCAGTGATACAAGTGGGAGCCTGAATAAACTACTGAAACAGGTGATACAGGTGGGAGCCTGAATAAACTACTGAAACCAGTGATACAGGTGGGAGCCTGAATAAACTACTGAAACCAGTGATGCAGGTGGGAGCCTGAATAAACTACTGAAACCAGTGATACAAGTGGGAGCCTGAATAAACTACTGAAACCAGTGATACAGTTGGGAGCCTGAATAAACTACTGAAACCAGTGATACAGGTGGGAGCGTGAATAAACTACTGAAACCAGTGATGCAGGTGGGAGCCTGAATAAACTACTGAAACCAGTGATACAAGTGGGAGCCTGAATAAACTACTGAAACAGGTGATACAGGTGGGAGCCTGAATAAACTACTGAAACCAGTGATACAGGTGGGAGCCTGAATAAACTACTGAAACCAGTGACACAGGTGGGAGCCTGAATAAACTACTGAAACCAGTAATACAGGTGGGAGCCTGAATAAACTATTGAAACCAGTGATACAGGTGGGAGCCTGAATAAACTACTGAAACCAGTGATACAGGTGGGAGCCTGAATAAACTACTGAAACCAGTAATACAGGTGGGAGCCTGAATAAACTATTGAAACCAGTGATACAGGTGGGAGCCTGAATAAACTACTGAAACCAGTGATACAGGTGGGAGCCTGAATAAACTATTGAAACCAGTAATACAGGTGGAAGCCTGAATAAACTACTTAAACCAGTGATACAGGTGGGAGCCTGAATAAACTACTGAAACCAGTGATACAGGTGGGAGCCTGAATAAACGACTGAAACCAGTGATACAGGTGGGAGCCTGAATAAACTATTGAAACCAGTGACACAGGTGGGAGCCTGAATAAACTACTGAAACCAGTGATAAAGGTGGAAGCCTGAATAAACCACTGAAACCAGTGATACAGGTGGGAGCCTGAATAAACTACAAAAACCAGTAATACAGGTGGAAGCCTGAATAAACTACTGAAACCAGTGGTACAGGTGGGAGCCTGAATAAACTATTGAAACCAGTGATACAGGTGGGAGCCTGAATAAACTACTGAAACCGGTGATACAGGTGGGAGCCTGAATAAACTACTGAAACCAGTGATGCAGGTGGGAGCCTGAATAAACTACTGAAACCAGTGATACAGGTGGGAGCCTGAATAAACTACTGAAACCAGTAAGACAGGTGGAAGCCTGAATAAACTACTGAAACCAGTGATACAGGTGGGAGCCTGAATAAACTATTGAAACCAGTGATACAGGTGGGAGCCTGAATAAACTACTGAAACCAGTGATACAGGTGGGAGCCTGAATAAACTATTGAAACCAGTGATGCAGGTGGGAGCCTGAATAAACTACTGAAACCAGTGATACAGGTGGGAGCCTGAATAAACTATTGAAACCAGTGATACAGGTGGGAGCCTGAATAAACTATTGAAACCAGTGATAAAGGTGGGAGCCTGAATAAACGACTGAAACCAGTGATACAGGTGGGAGCCTGAATAAATTATTGAAACCAGTGATACAGGTTGGAGACTGAATAAACTACTGAAACCAGTGATACAGGTGGGAGCCTGAATAAACTACTGAAACCAGCGATACAGGAGGGAGCCTGAATAAACTACTGAAACCAGTGATACAGGTGGGAGCCTGAATAAACTACTGAAACCAGCGATACAGGTGGGAGCCTGAATAAACTACTGAAACCAGTGATACAGGTGGGAGCCTGAATAAACTATTGAATCCGGTGATACAGGTGGGAGCCTGAATAAACTATTGAAACCAGTGATACAGGTGGGAGACTGAATAAACTACTGAAACCAGTGATACAGGTGTGAGCCTGAATAAACTACTGAAACCAGTGATACAGGTGGGAGCCTGAATAAACGACTGAAACCGGTGATACAGGTGGGAGCCGGAATAAACGACTGAAACCGGTGATACAGGTGGGAACCTGAATAAACTACTGAAACCAGTGATAAAGGTGGAAGCCTGAATAAACCACTGAAACCAGTGATGCAGGTGGGAGCCTGAATAAACTACTGAAACCAGTGATAAAGGTGGAAGCCTGAATAAACCACTGAAACCAGTGATGCAGGTGGGAGCCTGAATATACTATTGAAACCAGTGATACAGATGGGAGCCTGAATAAACTACTGAAACCAGTAATACAGGTGGAAGCCTGAATAAACTACTGAAACCAGTGATACAGGTGGGAGCCTGAATAAACTACTGAAACCAGTGATACAGGTGGGAGACTGAATAAATTATTGAAACCAGTGATAAAGGTGGGAGACTGAATAAACTACTGAAACCAGTGATACAGGTGGGAGCCTGAAGAAACTACTGAAACCGGTAATACAGGTGGAAGCCTGAATAAACTACTGAAACCAGTGATACAGGTGGGCGCCTGAATAAACTATTGAAACCGGTGATACAGGTGGGAGCCTGAATAAACTACTGAAACCAGTGATACAGGTGGGAGCCTGAATAAACTATTGAAACCAGTGATACAGGTGGGAGCCTGAATAAACTATTCAAACCAGTGATACAGGTGGGAGCCTGAATAAACTACTGTAACCAGTGATGCAGGTGGGAGCCTGAATAAACTACTGAAACCAGTAATACAGGTGGGAGCCTGAATAAACTACTGAAACCAGTGACACAGGTGGGAGCCTGAATAAACTATTGAAACCAGTGATGCACGGGGGAGACTGAATAAATTATTGAAACCAGTGATACAGTTGGGAGACTGAATAAACGACTGAAACCAGTGATACAGGTGGGAGCCTGAATAAACTACTGAAACCAGTGATACAGATGGGAGCCTGAATAAACTACTGAAACCAGTCATGCAGGTGGGAGCCTGAATAAACTACTGAAACCAGTGACACAGGTGGGAGCCTGAATAAACTATTGAAACCGGTGATACAGGTGGGAACCTGAATAAACTACTGAAACCAGTGATACAGGTGGGAGCCTGAATAAAGTACTGAAACCAGTGATACAGGTGGGAGCCTGAATTAACTATTGAAACCAGTGATACAGGTGGGAGCCTGAATAAACTACTGGAACCAGTGATACAGGTGGGAGCCTGAATAAACTAATGAAACCAGTGATACAGGTGGGAGCCTGAATAAACTATTCAAACCAGTGATACAGGTGGGAGCCTGAATAAACTACTGAAACCAGTGATACAGGTGGGAGCCTGAATAAACTATTGAAACCAGTGATACAGGTGGGAGCCTGAATAAACTATTGAAACCAGTGATACAGGTGGGAGCCTGAATAAACTACTGAAACCAGTGATACAGGTGGGAGCCTGAATAAACTACTGAAACCAGTGATACAGGTGGGAGCCTGAATAAACTACTGAAACCAGTGATACAGGTGGGAGCCTGAATAAACTATTGAAACCGGTGATACAGGTGGGAGCCTGAATAAACTACTGAAACCAGCGATACAGGTGGGAGCCTGAATAAACTACTGAAACCAGTGATACAGGTGGGAGCCTGAATAAACTACTGAAACCAGTGATACAGGTGGGAGCCTGAATAAACTACTGAAACCAGTAATACAGGTGGAAGCCTGAATAAACTACTGAAACCAGTGATACAGGTGGGAGACGGAATAAACTACTGAAACAGGTGATACAGGTGGGAGCCTGAATAAACTACTGAAACCAGTGATGCAGGTGCGAGCCTGAATAAACTACTGAAATAGGTGATACCGGTGGAAGCCTGAATAAACCACTGAAACCAGTGATACAGGTGGGAGCCTGAATAAACTATTGAAACCAGTGATACAGGTGGGAGCCTGAATAAACTACTGAAACCAGTGTTACAGGTGGGAGCCTGAATAAACTACTGAAACCAGTGATACAGGTGGGAGCCTGAATAAACTATTGAAACCAGTGATGCACGTGGGAGACTGAATAAATTATTGAAACCAGTGATACAGGTGGGAGACTGAATAAACTACTGAAACCAGTGATACAGGTGGGAGCCTGAATAAACTACTGAAACCAGTAATACAGGTGGAAGCCTGAATAAACGACTGAAACCAGTGATACAGGTGGGAGCCTGAATAAACTATTGAAACCAGTGATACAGGTGGGAGCCTGAATAAACTACTGAAACCAGTGATACAGGTGGGAGCCTGAATAAACTATTGAAACCAGTGATACAGGTGGGAGCCTGAATAAACTATTCAAACCAGTGATACAGGTCGGAACCTGAATAAACGACTGAAACCAGTGATACAGGTGGGAGCCTGAATAAACTACAGAAACCAGTGATACAGGTGGGAGCCTGAATAAACTATTGAAACCAGCGATACAGGTGGGAGCCTGAATAAACTACTGAAACCAGCGATACAGGTGGGAGCCTGAATAAACCACTGAAACCAGCGATACAGGTGGGAGCCTGAATAAACTACTGAAACCAGCGGTACAGGTGGGAGCCTGAATAAACTATTGAAACCGGTGATACAGGTGGGAGCCTGAATATACTATTGAAACCAGTGATACAGGTGGAAGCCTGAATAAACCACTGAAAACAGTGATGCAGGTGGGAGCCTGAATATACTATTGAAACCAGTAATACAGGTGGAAGCCTGAATAAACTACTGAAACCAGTGATACAGATGGGAGCCTGAATAAACTATTGAAACCAGTGATGCACGGGGGAGACTGAATAAATTATTGAAACCAGTGATACAGTTGGGAGACTGAATAAACGACTGAAACCAGTGATACAGGTGGGAGCCTGAATAAACTACTGAAACCAGTGATACAGATGGGAGCCTGAATAAACTACTGAAACCAGTCATGCAGGTGGGAGCCTGAATAAACTACTGAAACCAGTGACACAGGTGGGAGCCTGAATAAACTATTGAAACCGGTGATACAGGTGGGAACCTGAATAAACTACTGAAACCAGTGATACAGGTGGGAGCCTGAATAAAGTACTGAAACCAGTGATACAGGTGGGAGCCTGAATTAACTATTGAAACCAGTGATACAGGTGGGAGCCTGAATAAACTACTGGAACCAGTGATACAGGTGGGAGCCTGAATAAACTAATGAAACCAGTGATACAGGTGGGAGCCTGAATAAACTATTCAAACCAGTGATACAGGTGGGAGCCTGAATAAACTACTGAAACCAGTGATACAGGTGGGAGCCTGAATAAACTATTGAAACCAGTGATACAGGTGGGAGCCTGAATAAACTATTGAAACCAGTGATACAGGTGGGAGCCTGAATAAACGACTGAAACCAGTGATACAGGTGGGAGCCTGAATAAGCTACTGAAACCAGTAATACAGGTGGGAGCCTGAATAAACTACTGAAACCAGTGATACAGGTGGGAGCCTGAATAAACTACTGAAACCAGTGATACAGGTGGGAGCCTGAATAAACTACTGAAACCAGTGATACAGGTGGGAGCCTGAATAAACTATTGAAACCGGTGATACAGGTGGGAGCCTGAATAAACTACTGAAACCAGCGATACAGGTGGGAGCCTGAATAAACTACTGAAACCAGTGATACAGGTGGGAGCCTGAATAAACTATTGAAACCGGTGATACAGGTGGGAGCCTGAATAAACTATTGAAACCAGTGATACAGGTGGGAGACTGAATAAACTACTGAAACCAGTGATACAGGTGGGAGCCTGAATAAACTACTGAAACCAGTGATACAGGTGGGAGCCTGAATAAACTACTGAAACCAGTGATACAGGTGGGACCCTGAATAAACTACTGAAACCAGTGATACAGGTGGGAGCCTGAATAAACTACTGAAACAGGTGATACAGGTGGGAGCCGGAATAAACGACTGAAACCAGTGATACAGGTGGAAGCCTGAATAAACCACTGAAACCAGTGATGCAGGTGGGAGCCTGAATAAACTACTGAAACCAGTGATAAAGGTGGAAGCCTGAATAAACCACTGAAACCAGTGATGCAGGTGGGAGCCTGAATATACTATTGAAACCAGTGATACAGATGGGAGCCTGAATAAACTACTGAAACCAGTAATACAGGTGGAAGCCTGAATAAACTACTGAAACCAGTGATACAGGTGGGAGCCTGAATAAACTACTGAAACCAGTGATACAGGTGGGAGACTGAATAAATTATTGAAACCAGTGATAAAGGTGAGAGACTGAATAAACTACTGAAACCAGTGATACAGGTGGGAGCCTGAATAAACTACTGAAACCAGTAATACAGGTGGAAGCCTGAATAAACTACTGAAACCAGTGATACAGGTGGGCGCCTGAATAAACTATTGAAACGGGTGATACAGGTGGGAGCCTGAATAAACTACTGAAACCAGTGATACAGGTGGGAGCCTGAATAAACTATTGAAACCAGTGATACAGGTGGGAGCCTGAATAAACTATTCAAACGAGTGATACAGGTGGGAGCCTGAATAAACTACTGTAACCAGTGATGCAGGTGGGAGCCTGAATAAACTACTGAAACCAGTAATACAGGTGGAAGCCTGAATAAACTACTGAAACCAGTGATACAGGTGGGAGCCTGAATAAACTACTGAAACCAGTGATACAGGTGGGAGCCTGAATAAACTACTGAAACCAGTGATACAGGTGGGAGCCTGAATAAACTATTGAAACCAGCGATACAGGTGGGAGACTGAATAAACTACTGAAACCAGTGATACAGGTGGGAGCCTGAATAAACTACTGAAACCAGTGATACAGTTGGGAGCCTGAATAAACTACTGAAACCAGTAATACAGGTGGGAGCCTGAATAAACTATTGAAACCAGTGATACAGGTGGGAGACTGAATAAACTACTGAAACCAGTGATACAGGTGTGAGCCTGAATAAACTACTGAAACCAGTGATACAGGTGGGAGCCTGAATAAACTACTGAAACCAGTGATACAGGTGGGAGCCTGAATAAACTACTGAAACCAGTGATACAGGTGGGAGCCTGAATAAACTACTGAAACAGGTGATACAGGTGGGAGCCTGAATAAACTACTGAGACCAGTGATACAGGTGGGAGCCGGAATAAACTACTGAAACCAGTGTTACAGGTGGGAGCCTGAATAAACTACTGAAACCAGTGATAAAGGTGGAAGCCTGAATAAACCAATGAAACCAGTGATGCAGGTGGGAGCATGAATATACTATTGAAACCAGTGATACAGGTGGGAGCCTGAATAAACTACTGAAACCAGTAATACAGGTGGAAGCCTGAATAAACTACTGAAACCAGTGATACAGGTGGGAGCCTGAATAAACTATTGAAACCAGTGATGCACGTGGGAGACTGAATAAATTATTGAAACCAGTGATACAGGTGGGAGCCTGAATAAACTACTGAAACCAGTAATACAGGTGGGAGCCTGAATAAACTATTCAAACCAGTGATACAGGTCGGAACCTGAATAAACGACTGAAACCAGTGATACAGGTGGGAGCCTGAATAAACTACAGAAACCAGTGATACAGGTGGGAGCCTGAATAAACTACTGAAACCAGTAATACAGGTGGGAGCCTGAATAAACTATTCAAACCAGTGATACAGGTGGGAGCCTGAATAAACGACTGAAACCAGTGATAAAGGTGGAAGCCTGAATAAAGCACTGAAAACAGTGATGCAGGTGGGAGCCTGAATATACTATTGAAACCAGTGATACAGGTGGGAGCCTGAATAAACTACTGAAACCAGTAATACTGGTGGGAGCCTGAATAAACTATTGAAACCAGTGATACAGGTGGGAGCCTGAATAAACTACTGAAACCAGTAATACAGGTGGAAGCCTGAATAAACTACTGAAACCAGTGATACAGGTGGGAGCCTGAATAAACTATTGAAACCAGTAATACAGGTGAGAGCCTGAAGAAACTACTGAAACCAGTGATACAGGTGGGAGCCTGAATAAACTATTGAAACCAGTGATACAGGTGGGAGCCTGAATAAACTATTGAAACCAGTGATACAGGTGGGAGCCTGAATAAACTACTGAAACCAGTGATACAGGTGGGAGCCTGAATAAACTACTGAAACCAGTAATACAGGTGGGAGCCTGAATCAACTACTGAAACCAGTGATACAGGTGGGAGCCTGAATAAACTACTGAAACCAGTGATACAGGTGGGAGCCTGAATAAACTACTGAAACCAGTGATACAAGTGGGAGCCTGAATAAACTACTGAAACCAGTGATACAGGTGGGAGCCTGAATAAACGACTGAAACCAGTGATACAGGTGGGAGCCTGAATAAACTACTGAAACCAGTGATACAGGTGGGAGCCTGAATAAACTACTGAAACCAGTGATACAGGTGGGAGCCTGAATAAACTACTGAAACCAGTGATAAAGGTGGAAGCCTGAATAAACCACTGAAACCAGTGATACAGGTGGGAGCCTGAATAAACTACTGAAACCAGTAATACAGGTGGAAGCCTGAATAAACTACTGAAACCAGTGATACAGGTGGGAGCCTGAATAAACTATTGAAACCAGTGATACAGGTGGGAGCCTGAATAAACTACTGAAACCAGTAATACAGGTGGGAGCCTGAATAAACTATTGAAACCAGTGATACAGGTGGGATCCTGAATAAACTATTGAAACCAGTGATACAGGTGGGAGCCTGAATAAACTACTGAAACCAGTGATACAAGTGGGAGCCTGAATAAACTACTGAAACCACTGATGCAGGTGGGAGCCTGAATAAACTACTGAAACCAGTGATACAGGTGGGCGCCTGAATAAACTACTGAAACCAGTGATGCAGGTGGGAGCCTGAATAAACTACTGAAACCAGTGATACAAGTGGGAGCCTGAATAAACTACTGAAACAGGTGATACAGGTGGGAGCCTGAATAAACTACTGAAACCAGTGATACAGGTGGGAGCCTGAATAAACTACTGAAACCAGTGACACAGGTGGGAGCCTGAATAAACTACTGAAACCAGTAATACAGGTGGGAGCCTGAATAAACTATTGAAACCGGTGATACAGGTGGGAGCCTGAATAAACGACTGAAACCAGTGATACAGGTGGGAGCCTGAATAAACTACTGAAACCAGTGATACAGGTGGGAGCCTGAATAAACGACTGAAACCAGCGATACAGGTGGGAGCCTGAATAAACTACTGAAACCAGTGATACAGGTGGGAGCCTGAATAAACTACTGAAAGCAGTGATTCAAGTGGGAGCCTGAATAAACTACTGAAACCACGAATACAGGTGGAAGCCTGAATAAACTACTGAAACCAGTGATACAGGTGGGAGCCTGAATAAACTATTGAAACCAGTGATACAGTTGGGAGCCTGAATAAACTACTGAAACCAGTAATACAGGTGGGAGCCTGAATAAACTATTGAAACCAGTGATACAGGTGGGAGCCTGAATAAACTATTGAAACCAGTGATACAGGTGGGAGCCTGAATAAACTACTGAAACCAGTGATACAAGTGGAAGCCTGAATAAACTACTGAAACCAGTGATGCAGGTGGGAGCCTGAATAAACTACTGAAACCAGTGATACAGGTGGGCGCCTGAATAAACTACTGAAACCAGTGATGCAGGTGGGAGCCTGAATAAACTACTGAAACCAGTGATACAAGTGGGAGCCTGAATAAACTACTGAAACAGGTGATACAGGTGGAAGCCTGAATAAACTACTGAAACCAGTGATACAGGTGGGAGCCTAAATAAACTACTGAAACCAGTAATACAGGTGGAAGCCTGAATAAACTACTGAAACCAGTGATACAGGTGGGAGCCTGAATAAACTACTGAAACCAGTGATACAAGTGGGAGCCTGAATAAACTACTGAAACCAGTGATACAGGTGGGAGCCTAAATAAACTACTGAAACCAGTAATACAGGTGGAAGCCTGAATAAACTACTGAAACCAGTGATACAGGTGGGAGCCTGAATAAACTACTGAAACCAGTGACACAGGTGGGAGCCTGAATAAACTACTGAAACCAGTAATACAGGTGGGAGGCTGAATAAACTATTGAAACCGGTGATACAGGTGGGAGCCTGAATAAACGACTGAAACCAGTGATACAGGTGGGAGCCTGAATAAACTATTGAAACCGGTGATACAGGTGGGAGCCTGAATAAACGACTGAAACCAGTGATACAGGTGGGAGCCTGAATAAACTACTGAAACCAGTGATACAGGTGGGAGCCTGAATAAACTACTGAAACCAGCGATACAGGTGGGAGCCTGAATAAACTACTGAAACCAGTGATACAGGTGGGAGCCTGAATAAACTACTGAAAGCAGTGATTCAAGTGGGAGCCTGAATAAACTACTGAAACCACGAATACAGGTGGAAGCCTGAATAAACTACTGAAACCAGTGATACAGGTGGGAGCCTGAATAAACTATTGAAACCAGTGATACAGGTGGGAGCCTGAATAAACTACTGAAACCAGTGATACAGGTGGGAGCCTGAATAAACTATTGAAACCAGTGATACAGGTGGGAGCCTGAATAAACTACTGAAACCAGTGATACAGGTGGAAGCCTGAATAAACTACTGAAACCAGTGATACAGGTGGGAGCCTGAATAAACTACTGAAACCAGTAATACAGGTGGAAGCCTGAATAAACTACTGAAACAGGTGACACAGGTGGGAGCCTGAATAAACTACTGAAACCAGTGATCGGTGTGGGAGCCTGAATAAACTGCTGAAACCAGTAAGACAGGTGGAAGCCTGAATAAACTACTGAAACCAGTGATACAGGTGGGAGCCTGAATAAACTATTGAAACCAGTGATACAGGTGGGAGCCTGAATAAACTACTGAAACCAGTGATACAGGTGGGAGCCTGAATAAACTATTGAAACCAGTGATACAGGTGGGAGCCTGAATAAACTATTCAAACCAGTGATACAGGTGGGAGCCTGAATAAACTACTGAAACCAGTAATACAGGTGGAAGCCTGAATAAACTACTGAAACCAGTGATACAGGTGGGAGCCTGAATAAACTATTGAAACCAGTGATACAGGTGGGAGCCTGAATAAACTACTGAAACCAGTAATACAGGTGGAAGCCTGAATAAACTACTGAAACCAGTGATACAGGTGGGAGCCTGAATAAACTATTGAAACCAGTGATACAGGTGAGAGCCTGAATAAACTACTGAAACCAGTGATACAGGTGGGAGCCTGAATAAACTATTGAAACCAGTGATACAGGTGGGAGCCTGAATAAACTATTGAAACCAGTGATACAGGTGGGAGCCTGAATAAACTACTGAAACCAGTGATACAGGTGGGAGCCTGAATAAACTACTGAAACCAGCGATACAGGTGGGAGCCTGAATAAACTATTGAAACCAGTGATACAGGTGGGAGCCTGAATAAACTACTGAAACCAGTGATACAGGTGGGAGCCTGAATAAACTATTGAAACCAGTGATACAGGTGGGAGCCTGAATAAACTACTGAAACCAGTGATACAGGTGGAAGCCTGAATAAACTACTGAAACCAGTGATACAGGTGGGAGCCTAAATAAACTACTGAAACCAGTAATACAGGTGGAAGCCTGAATAAACTACTGAAACCAGTGATACAGGTGGGAGCCTGAATAAACTACTGAAACCAGTGATACAAGTGGGAGCCTGAATAAACTACTGAAACAGGTGATACAGGTGGGAGCCTGAATAAACTACTGAAACCAGTGATACAGGTGGGAGCCTGAATAAACTACTGAAACCAGTAATACAGGTGGAAGCCTGAATAAACTACTGAAACCAGTGATACAGGTGGGAGCCTGAATAAACTATTGAAACCAGTGATACAGGTGGGAGCCTGAATAAACTACTGAAACCAGTGATACAGGTGGGAGCCTGAATAAACTACTGAAACCAGTGATACAGGTGGGAGCCTGAATAAACTACTGAAACCAGTGATACAGGTGGGAGCCTGAATAAACTACTGAAACCAGTGATAAAGGTGGAAGCCTGAATAAACCACTGAAACCAGTGATACAGGTAGGAGCCTGAATAAACTACTGAAACCAGTAATACAGGTGGAAGCCTGAATAAACTACTGAAACCAGTGATACAGGTGGGAGCCTGAATAAACTATTGAAACCAGTGATACAGGTGGGAGCCTGAATAAACTACTGAAACCAGTAATACAGGTGGGAGCCTGAATAAACTATTGAAACCAGTGATACAGATGGGATCCTGAATAAACTATTGAAACCAGTGATACAGGTGGGAGCCTGAATAAACTACTGAAACCAGTGATACAAGTGGGAGCCTGAATAAACTACTGAAACCACTGATGCAGGTGGGAGCCTGAATAAACTACTGAAACCAGTGATACAGGTGGGCGCCTGAATAAACTACTGAAACCAGTGATGCAGGTGGGAGCCTGAATAAACTACTGAAACCAGTGATACAAGTGGGAGCCTGAATAAACTACTGAAACAGGTGATACAGGTGGGAGCCTGAATAAACTACTGAAACCAGTGATACAGGTGGGAGCCTGAATAAACTACTGAAACCAGTGACACAGGTGGGAGCCTGAATAAACTACTGAAACCAGTAATACAGGTGGGAGCCTGAATAAACTATTGAAACCGGTGATACAGGTGGGAGCCTGAATAAACGACTGAAACCAGTGATACAGGTGGGAGCCTGAATAAACTACTGAAACCAGTGATACAGGTGGGAGCCTGAATAAACTACTGAAACCAGCGATACAGGTGGGAGCCTGAATAAACTACTGAAACCAGTGATACAGGTGGGAGCCTGAATAAACTACTGAAAGCAGTGATTCAAGTGGGAGCCTGAATAAACTACTGAAACCACGAATACAGGTGGAAGCCTGAATAAACTGCTGAAACCAGTGATACAGGTGGGAGCCTGAATAAACTATTGAAACCAGTGATACAGGTGGGAGCCTGAATAAACTACTGAAACCAGTAATACAGGTGGGAGCCTGAATAAACTATTGAAACCAGTGATACAGGTGGGAGCCTGAATAAACTATTGAAACCAGTGATACAGGTGGGAGCCTGAATAAACTACTGAAACCAGTGATACAAGTGGGAGCCTGAATAAACTACTGAAACCAGTGATGCAGGTGGGAGCCTGAATAAACTACTGAAACCAGTGATACAGGTGGGCGCCTGAATAAACTACTGAAACCAGTGATACAGGTGGGAGCCTGAATAAACTACTGAAACCAGTGACACAGGTGGGAGCCTGAATAAACTACTGAAACCAGTAATACAGGTGGGAGGCTGAATAAACTATTGAAACCGGTGATACAGGTGGGAGCCTGAATAAACGACTTAAACCAGTGATACAGGTGGGAGCCTGAATAAACTATTGAAACCGGTGATACAGGTGGGAGCCTGAATAAACGACTGAAACCAGTGATACAGGTGGGAGCCTGAATAAACTACTGAAACCAGTGATACAGGTGGGAGCCTGAATAAACTACTGAAACCAGCGATACAGGTGGGAGCCTGAATAAACTACTGAAACCAGTGATACAGGTGGGAGCCTGAATAAACTACTGAAAGCAGTGATTCAAGTGGGAGCCTGAATAAACTACTGAAACCACGAATACAGGTGGAAGCCTGAATAAACTACTGAAACCAGTGATACAGGTGGGAGCCTGAATAAACTATTGAAACCAGTGATACAGGTGGGAGCCTGAATAAACGACTGAAACCAGTGATACAGGTGGGAGCCTGAATAAACTATTGAAACCAGTGATACAGGTGGGAGCCTGAATAAACTACTGAAACCAGTGATACAGGTGGAAGCCTGAATAAACTACTGAAACCAGTGATACAGGTGGGAGCCTGAATAAATTACTGAAACCAGTAATACAGGTGGAAGCCTGAATAAACTACTGAAACAGGTGACACAGGTGGGAGCCTGAATAAACTACTGAAACCAGTGATCGGTGTGGGAGCCTGAATAAACTACTGAAACCAGTAAGACAGGTGGAAGCCTGAATAAACTACTGAAACCAGTGATACAGGTGGGAGCCTGAATAAACTATTGAAACCAGTGATACAGGTGGGAGCCTGAATAAACTACTGAAACCAGTGATACAGGTGGGAGCCTGAATAAACTATTGAAACCAGTGATACAGGTGGGAGCCTGAATAAACTATTCAAACCAGTGATACAGGTGGGAGCCTGAATAAACTACTGAAACCAGTAATACAGGTGGAAGCCTGAATAAACTACTGAAACCAGTGATACAGGTGGGAGCCTGAATAAACTATTGAAACCAGTGATACAGGTGGGAGCCTGAATAAACTACTGAAACCAGTAATACAGGTGGAAGCCTGAATAAACTACTGAAACCAGTGATACAGGTGGGAGCCTGAATAAACTATTGAAACCAGTGATACAGGTGAGAGCCTGAATAAACTACTGAAACCAGTGATACAGGTGGGAGCCTGAATAAACTATTGAAACCAGTGATACAGGTGGGAGCCTGAATAAACTATTGAAACCAGTGATACAGGTGGGAGCCTGAATAAACTACTGAAACCAGTGATACAGGTGGGAGCCTGAATAAACTACTGAAACCAGCGATACAGGTGGGAGCCTGAATAAACTATTGAAACCAGTGATACAGGTGGGAGCCTGAATAAACTACTGAAACCAGTGATACAGGTGGGAGCCTGAATAAACTATTGAAACCAGTGATACAGGTGGGAGCCTGAATAAACTACTGAAACCAGTGATACAGGTGGAAGCCTGAATAAACTACTGAAACCAGTGATACAGGTGGGAGCCTAAATAAACTACTGAAACCAGTAATACAGGTGGAAGCCTGAATAAACTACTGAAACCAGTGATACAGGTGGGAGCCTGAATAAACTACTGAAACCAGTGATACAAGTGGGAGCCTGAATAAACTACTGAAACAGGTGATACAGGTGGGAGCCTGAATAAACTACTGAAACCAGTGATACAGGTGGGAGCCTGAATAAACTACTGAAACCAGTAAGACAGGTGGAAGCCTGAATAAACTACTGAAACCAGTGATACAGGTGGGAGCCTGAATAAACTATTGAAACCAGTGATACAGGTGGGAGCCTGAATAAACTACTGAAACCAGTGATACAGGTGGGAGCCTGAATAAACTATTGAAACCAGTGATACAGGTGGGAGCCTGAATAAACTATTCAAACCAGTGATACAGGTGGGAGCCTGAATAAACGACTGAAACCAGTGATACAGGTGGGAGCCTGAATAAACTACTGAAACCAGTAATACAGGTGGAAGCCTGAATAAACTACTGAAACCAGTGATACAGGTGGGAGCCTGAATAAACTATTGAAACCAGTGATACAGGTGGGAGCCTGAATAAACTACTGAAACCAGAAATACAGGTGGAAGCCTGAATAAACTACTGAAACCAGTGATACAGGTGGGAGCCTGAATAAACTATTGAAACCAGTGATACAGGTGAGAGCCTGAATAAACTACTGAAACCAGTGATACAGGTGGGAGCCTGAATAAACTATTGAAACCAGTGATACAGGTGGGAGCCTGAATAAACTATTGAAACCAGTGATACAGGTGGGAGCCTGAATAAACTACTGAAACCAGTGATACAGGTGGGAGCCTGAATAAACTACTGAAACCAGTAATACAGGTGGAAGCCTGAATAAACTACTGAAACCAGTGATACAGGTGGGAGCCTGAATAAACTACTGAAACCAGTGATACAGGTGGGAGCCTGAATAAACTACTGAAACCAGTGATACAGGTGGGAGCCTGAATAAACTATTGAAACCAGTGATACAGGTGGGAGCCTGAATAAACTACTGAAACCAGTGATACAGGTGGGAGCCTGAATAAACTACTGAAACCAGTGATACAGGTGGGAGCCTGAATAAATTATTGAAACCAGTGATACAGGTTGGAGACTGAATAAACTACTGAAACCAGTGATACAGGTGGGAGCCTGAATAAACTACTGAAACCAGCGATACAGGTGGGAGCCTGAATAAACTACTGAAACCAGTGATACAGGTGGGAGCCTGAATAAACTACTGAAACCAGTGACACAGGTGGGAGCCTGAATAAACTACTGAAACCAGTAATACAGGTGGGAGGCTGAATAAACTATTGAAACCGGTGATACAGGTGGGAGCCTGAATAAACGACTGAAACCAGTGATACAGGTGGGAGCCTGAATAAACTATTGAAACCGGTGATACAGGTGGGAGCCTGAAAAAACGACTGAAACCAGTGATACAGGTGGGAGCCTGAATAAACTATTGAAACCAGTGACACAGGTGGGAGCCTGAATAAACTACTGAAACCAGTGATAAAGGTGGAAGCCTGAATAAACCACTGAAACCAGTGATACAGGTGGGAGCCTGAATAAACTACTGAAACCAGTAATACAGGTGGAAGCCTGAATAAACTACTGAAACCAGTGGTACAGGTGGGAGCCTGAATAAACTATTGAAACCAGTGATACAGGTGGCAGCCTGAATAAACTACTGAAACCGGTGATACAGGTGGGAGCCTGAATAAACTACTGAAACCAGTAAGACATTTGGAAGCCTGAATAAACTACTGAAACCAGTGATACAGGTGGGAGCCTGAATAAACTATTGAAACCAGTGATACAGGTGGGAGCCTGAATAAACTACTGAAAGCAATGATACAGGTGGGAGCCTGAATAAACTATTGAAACCAGTGATGCAGGTGGGAGCCTGAATAAACTACTGAAACCAGTGATACAGGTGGGAGCCTGAATAAACTATTGAAACCAGTGATACAGGTGGGAGCCTGAATAAACTATTGAAACCAGTGACACAGGTGGGAGCCTGAAGAAACTATTGAAACCGGTGATACAGGTGGGAGCCTGAATAAACTATTGAAACCAGTGATACAGGTGGGAGACTGAATAAACTACTGAAACCAGTGATACAGGTGGGAGCCTGAAGAAACTATTGAAACCGGTGATACAGGTGGGAGCCTGAATAAACTATTGAAACCAGTGATACAGGTGGGAGCCTGAATAAACTACTGAAAGCATTGATTCAAGTGGGAGCCTGAATAAACTACTGAAACCAGCGATACAGGTGGGAGCCTGAATAAACAACTGAAACCAGTGATACAGGTGGAAGCCTGAATAAACTACTGAAACCACGAATACAGGTGGAAGCCTGAATAAACTACTGAAACCAGTGATACAGGTGGGAGCCTGAATAAACTATTGAAACCAGTGATACAGGTGGGAGCCTGAATAAACTACTGAAACCAGTGATACAGGTGGGAGCCTGAATAAACTATTGAAACCAGTGATACAGGTGGGAGCCTGAATAAACTACTGAAACCAGTGATACAGGTGGAAGCCTGAATAAACTACTGAAACCAGTGATACAGGTGGGAGCCTGAATAAACTACTGAAACCAGTAATACAGGTGGAAGCCTGAATAAACTACTGAAACCAGTGATACAGGTGGGAGCCTGAATAAACTACTGAAACCAGTGATACAAGTGGGAGCCTGAATAAACTACTGAAACAGGTGATACAGGTGGGAGCCTGAATAAACTACTGAAACCAGTGATACAGGTGGGAGCCTGAATAAACTACTGAAACCAGTAATACAGGTGGAAGCCTGAAAAAACTACTGAAACCAGTGATACAGGTGGGAGCCTGAATAAACTATTGAAACCAGTGATACAGGTGGGAGCCTGAATAAACTACTGAAACCAGTGATACAGGTGGGAGCCTGAACAAACTATTGAAACCAGTGATACAGGTGGGAGCCTGAATAAACGATTGAAACCAGTGATACAGGTGGGAGCCTGAATAAACGACTGAAACCAGTGATACAGGTGGGAGCCTGAATAAACTACTGAAACCAGTAATACAGGTGGAAGCCTGAATAAACTACTGAAACCAGTGATACAGGTGGGAGCCTGAATAAACTATTGAAACCAGTGATACAGGTGGGAGCCTGAATAAACTACTGAAACCAGTAATACAGGTGGAAGCCTGAATAAACTATTGAAACCAGTGATACAAGTGGGAGCCTGAATAAACTACTGAAACAGGTGATACAGGTGGGAGCCTGAATAAACTACTGAAACCAGTGATACAGGTGGGAGCCTGAATAAACTACTGAAACCAGTGATACAGGTGGGAGCCTGAATAAACTATTGAAACCAGTGATACAGGTGGGAGCCTGAATAAACTATTGAAACCAGTGATACAGGTGGGAGCCTGAATAAACGACTGAAACCAGTGATACAGGTGGGAGCCTGAATAAACTACTGAAACCAGTAATACAGGTGGAAGCCTGAATAAACTACTGAAACCAGTGATACAGGTGGGAGCCTGAATAAACTACTGAAACCAGTAATACAGGTGGAAGCCTCAATAAACTACTGAAACCAGTGATACAGGTGGGAGCCTGAATAAACTATTGAAACCAGTGATACAGGTGAGAGCCTGAATAAACTACTGAAACCAGTGATACAGGTGGGAGCCTGAATAAACTATTGAAACCAGTGATACAGGTGGGAGCCTGAATAAACTATTGAAACCAGTGATACAGTTTGGAGCCTGAATAAACTACTGAAACCAGTGATACAGGTGGGAGCCTGAATAAACTATTGAAACCAGTGATACAGGTGGGAGCCTGAATAAACTACTGAAACCAGTGATACAGGTGGGAGCCTGAATAAACTATTGAAACCAGTGATACAGGTGGGAGCCTGAATAAACTACTGAAACCAGTGATACAGGTGGGAGCCTGAATAAACTATTGAAAACAGTGATACAGGTGAGAGCCTGAATAAACTACTGAAACCAGTGATACAGGTGGGAGTCTGAATAAACTATTGAAACCAGTGATACAGGTGGGAGCCTGAATAAACTATTGAAACCAGTGATACAGGTGGGAGCCTGAATAAACTACTGAAACCAGTGATACAGGTGGGAGCCTCAATAAACTACTGAAACCAGTGATACAGGTGGGAGCCTGAATAAATTATTGAAACCAGTGATACAGGTTGGAGACTGAATAAACTACTGAAACCAGTGATACAGGTGGGAGCCTGAATAAACTACTGAAACCAGCGATACAGGTGGGAGCCTGAATAAACTACTGAAACCAGTGATACAGGTGGGAGCCTGAATAAACGACTGAAACCAGTGATACAGGTGGGAGCCTGAATAAACTATTGAAACCAGTGACACAGGTGGGAGCCTGAATAAACCACTGAAACCAGTGATAAAGGTGGAAGCCTGAATAAACCACTGAAACCAGTGATACAGGTGGGAGCCTGAATAAACTAGTGAAACCAGTAATACAGGTGGAAGCCTGAATAAACTACTTAAACCCGTGGTACAGGTGGGAGCCTGAATAAACTACTGAAACCAGTAAGACAGGTGGAAGCCTGAATAAACTACTGAAACTGGTGATACAGGTGGGAGCCTGAATAAACTATTGAAACCAGTGATACAGGTGGGAGCCTGAATAAACTACTGAAACCAGTGATACAGGTGGGAGCCTGAATAAACTACTGAAACCAGTGATACAGGTGGGAGCCTGAATAAACTACTGAAACCAGCAATACAGGTGGAAGCCTGAATAAACTACTGAAACCAGCGATACAGGTGGGAGCCTGAATAAACTATTGAAACCAGTGATACAGGTGTGAGCCTGAATAAACTACTGAAACCAGTGATACAGGTGGGAGCCTGAATAAACTATTGAAACCAGTGATACAGGTGGGAGCCTGAATAAACTACTGAAACCAGTGATACAGGTGGGAGCCTGAATAAACTACTGAAACCAGTGATACAGGTGGGAGCCTGAATAAATTATTGAAACCAGTGATACAGGTTGGAGACTGAATAAACTACTGAAACCAGTGATACAGGTGGGAGCCTGACTAAACTACTGAAACCAGCGATATAGGTGGGAGCCTGAATAAACTACTGAAACCAGTGATACAGGTGGGAGCCTGAATAAACTACTGAAACCAGTGATACAGGTGGGAGCCTGAATAAACTATTGAAACCAGTGACACAGGTGGGAGCCTGAATAAACTACTGAAACCAGTGATAAAGGTGGAAGCTTGAATAAACCACTGAAACCAGTGATACAGGTGGGAGCCTGAATAAACTACTGAAACCAGTAATACAGGTGGAAGCCTGAATAAACGACTGAAACCAGTGGTGCAGGTGGGAGCCTGAATAAACTATTGAAACCAGTGATACAGGTGGGAGCCTGAATAAACTACTGAAACCAGTGATACAGGTGGGAGCCTGAATAAACTATTGAAACCAGTGATGAAGGTGGGAGCCTGAATAAACTATTGAAACTAGTGATACAGGTGGGACCCTGAATAAACTACTGAAACCAGTGATACAGGTGGGAGCCTGAATAAACTACTGAAACCAGTAATACAGGTGGAAGCCTGAATAAACTACTGAAACCAGTGATACAGGTGGGAGCCTGAATAAACTATTGAAACCAGTGATACAGGTGGGAGACTGAATAAACTACTGAAACCAGTGATGCAGGTGGGAGCCTGAATAAACTGTTGAAACCAGTGATACAGGTGGGAGCCTGAATAAACTACTGAAACCAGTGATACAGGTGGGAGCCTGAATAAACTACTGAAACCAGCGAGATAGGTGGGAGCCTGAATAAACTACTGAAACCAGTGATACAGGTGGGTGCCTGAATAAACTACTGAAACCAGTAATACAGGTGGAAGCCTGAATAAACTACTGAAACCAGTGGTACAGGTGGGAGTCTGAATAAACTATTGAAACCAGTGATACAGGTGGCAGCCTGAATAAACTACTGAAACCGGTGATACAGGTGGAAGCCTGAATAAACTACTGAAACCAGTGATGCAGGTGGGAGCCTGAATAAACTACTGAAACCAGTGATACAGGTGGGAGCCTGAATAAACGACTGAAACCAGTAAGATAGGTGGAAGCCTGAATAAACTACTGAAACCAGTGATGCAGGTGGGAGACTGAATAAACTATTGAAACCAGTGATACAGGTGGGAGCCTGAATAAACTACTGAAACCAGTGATACAGGTGGGAGCCTGAATAAACTATTGAAACCAGTGATGCAGGTGGGAGCCTGAATAAACTACTGAAACCAGTGATACAGGTGGGAGCCTGAATAAACTATTGAAACCAGTGATACAGGTGGGAGCCTGAATAAACTATTGAAACCAGTGACACAGGTGGGAGCCCGAAGAAACTATTGAAACCGGTGATACAGGTGGGAGCCTGAATAAACTATTGAAACCAGTGATACAGGTGGGAGACTGAATAAACTACTGAAACCAGTGATACAGGTGTGAGCCTGAATAAACTACTGAAACCAGTGATACAGGTGGGAGCCTCAATAAACTACTGAAACCAGTGATACAGGTGGGAGCCTGAATAAACTACTGAAACCAGTGATGCAGGTGGGAGCCTGAATAAACTACTGAAACCAGTGATACAGGTGGGAGCCTGAATAAACTATTGAAACCAGTGATACAGGTGGGAGCCTGAATAAACTACTGAAACCAGTGATACAGGTGGGAGCCTGAATAAACTATTGAAACCAGTGATGCAGGTGGGAGCCTGAATAAACTACTGAAACCAGTGATACAGGTGGGAGCCTGAATAAACTATTGAAACCAGTGATACAGGTGGGAGCCTGAATAAACTATTGAAACCAGTGACACAGGTGGGAGCCCGAAGAAACTATTGAAACCGGTGATACAGGTGGGAGCCTGAATAAACTATTGAAACCAGTGATACAGGTGGGAGACTGAATAAACTACTGAAACCAGTGATACAGGTGTGAGCCTGAATAAACTACTGAAACCAGTGATACAGGTGGGAGCCTCAACAAACTACTGAAACCAGTGATACAGGTGGGAGCCTGAATAAACTACTGAAACCAGTGATACAGGTGGGAGCCTGAATAAACGACTGAAACCAGTGATGCAGGTGGAAGCCTGAATAAACCACTGAAACCAGTGATGCAGGTGGGAGCCTGAATAAACTACTGAAACAGGTGATACAGGTGGGAGCCGGAATAAACGACTGAAACCAGTGATGCAGGTGGAAGCCTGAATAAACCACTGAAACCAGTGATGCAGGTGGGAGCCTGAATATACTATTGAAACCAGTGATACAGATGGGAGCCTGAATAAACTACTGAAACCAGTAATACAGGTGGGAGCCTGAATAAACGACTGAAACCAGTGATAAAGGTGGAAGCCTGAATAAACCACTGAAACCAGTGATGCAGGTGGGAGCCTGAATATACTATTGAAACCAGTGATACAGATGGGAGCCTGAATAAACTACTGAAACCAGTAATACAGGTGGAAGCCTGAATAAACTACTGAAACCAGTGATACAGGTGGGAGCCTGAATAAACTACTGAAACCAGTGATACAGGTGCGAGACTGAATAAATTATTGAAACCAGTGATAAAGGTGGGAGACTGAATAAACTACTGAAACCAGTGATACAGGTGGGAGCCTGAATAAACTATTCAAACCAGTGATACAGGTGGGAGCCTGAATAAACTATTCAAACCAGTGATACAGGTGGGAGCCTGAATAAACTACTGAAACCAGTGATACAGGTGGGAGCCTGAATAAACTATTCAAACCAGTGATACAGGTGGGAGCCTGAATAAACTATTCAAACCAGTGATACAGGTGGGAGCCTGAATAAACTACTGAAACCAGTGATACAGGTGGGAGCCTGAATAAACTACTGAAACCAGTGATACAGGTGGGAGCCTGAATAAACTATTGAAACCAGTGATACAGGTGGGAGCCTGAATAAACTATTCAAACCAGTGATACAGGTGGGAGCCTGAATAAACTACTGAAACCAGTGATGCAGGTGGGAGCCTGAATAAACTACTGAAACCAGTAATACAGGTGGAAGCCTGAATAAACTACTGAAACCAGTGATACAGGTGGGAGCCTGAATAAACTATTGAAACCGGTGATACAGGTGGGAGCCTGAATAAACTACTGAAACCAGTGATACAGGTGGGAGCCTGAATAAACTACTGAAACCAGTGATACAGGTGGGAGCCTGAATAAACTACTGAAACCAGTGATACAGGTGGGAGCCTGAATAAACTACTGAAACCAGCGATACAGGTGGGAGCCTGAATAAACTACTGAAACCAGTGATACAGGTGGGAGCCTGAATAAACTATTGAAACCGGTGATACAGGTGGGAGCCTGAATAAACTATTGAAACCGGTGATACAGGTGGGAGACTGAATAAACTACTGAAACCAGTGATACAGGTGTGAGCCTGAATAAACTACTGAAACCAGTGATACAGGTGGGAGCCGGAAAAAACGACTGAAACCAGTGATACACGTGGGAGCCTGAATAAACGACTGAAACCAGTGATGCAGGTGGGAGCCTGAATAAACTACTGAAACAGGTGATACCGGTGCAAGCCTGAATAAACCACTGAAACCAGTGATACAGGTGGGAGCCTGAATAAACTACTGAAACCAGTGATACAGGTGGGAGCCTGAATAAACTACTGAAACCAGTGATAAAGGTGGAAGCCTGAATAAACCACTGAAACCAGTGATACAGGTGGGAGCCTGAATAAACTACTGAAACCAGTGATACAGGTGGGAGCCTGAATAAACTATTGAAACCAGTGATACAGGTGGGAGCCTGAATAAACTACTGAAAGCAGTGATTCAAGTGGGAGCCTGAATAAACTACTGAAACCAGTGATACAGGTGGGAGCCTGAATAAACAAATGAAACCAGTGATACAGGTGGAAGCCTGAATAAACTACTGAAACCACGAATGCAGGTGGAAGCCTGAATAAACTACTGAAACCAGTGATACAGGTGGGAGCCTGAATAAACTATTGAAACCAGTGATACAGGTGGGAGCCTGAATAAACTACTGAAACCAGTGATACAGGTGGGAGCCTGAATAAACTACTGAAACCAGTGATAAAGGTGGAAGCCTGAATAAACCACTGAATATACTATTGAAACCAGTG
Organism: Heptranchias perlo; assembly: GCF_035084215.1. NCBI lineage: Eukaryota > Metazoa > Chordata > Chondrichthyes > Hexanchiformes > Hexanchidae > Heptranchias > Heptranchias perlo. The sequence continues at coordinate 430,855 of NW_027139238.1, read as the reverse complement.
ATACAGATGGGAGCCTGAATAAACTACTGAAACCAGTAATACAGGTGGAAGCCTGAATAAACTGCTGAAACCAGTGATACAGGTGGGAGCCTGAATAAACTACTGAAACCAGTGATACAGGTGGGAGACTGAATAAATTATTGAAACCAGTGATAAAGGTGGGAGACTGAATAAACTACTGAAACCAGTGATACAGGTGGGAGCCTGAATAAACTACTGAAACCAGTAATACAGGTGGAAGCCTGAATAAACTACTGAAACCAGTGATACAGGTGGGCGCCTGAATAAACTATTCAAACCAGTGATACAGGTGGGAGCCTGAATAAACTATTCAAACCAGTGATACAGGTGGGAGCCTGAATAAACTACTGAAACCAGTGATACAGGTGGGAGCCTGAATAAACTATTCAAACCAGTGATACAGGTGGGAGCCTGAATAAACTATTCAAACCAGTGATACAGGTGGGAGCCTGAATAAACTCCTGAAACCAGTGACACAGGTGGGAGCCTGAATAAACTATTGAAACCAGTGATACAGGTGGGAGCCTGAATAAACTATTCAAACCAGTGATACAGGTGGGAGCCTGAATAAACTACTGAAACCAGTGATGCAGGTGGGAGCCTGAATAAACTACTGAAACCAGTAATACAGGTGGAAGCCTGAATAAACTACTGAAACCAGTGATACAGGTGGGAGCCTGAATAAACTATTAAAACCGGTGATACAGGTGGGAGCCTGAATAAACTACTGAAACCAGTGATACAGGTGGGAGCCTGAATAAACTACTGAAACCAGTGATACAGGTGGGAGCCTGAATAAACTATTGAAACCAGCGATACAGGTGGGAGACTGAATAAACTCCTGAAACCAGTGATACAGGTGGGAGCCTGAATAAACTACTGAAACCAGTGATACAGGTGGGAGCCTGAATAAACTACTGAAACCAGTGATACAGGTGAGAGCCTGAATAAACTACTGAAACCAGCGATACAGGTGGGAGCCTGAATAAACTACTGAAACCAGTGATACAGGTGGGAGCCTGAATAAACTATTGAAACCGGTGATACAGGTGGGAGCCTGAATAAAATATTGAAACCGGTGACACAGGTGGGAGACTGAATAAACTACTGAAACCAGTGATACAGGTGTGAGCCTGAATAAACTACTGAAACCAGTGATACAGGTGGGAGCCTGAATAAACTACTGAAACCAGTGATACAGGTGGGAGCCTGAATAAACTACTGAAACCAGTGATACAGGTGGGAGCCTGAATAAACTACTGAAACAGGCGATACAGGTGGGAGCCTGAATGAACTACTGAAACCAGTGATACAGGTGGGAGCCTGAATAAACTATTGAAACCAGTGACACAGGTGGGAGCCTGAATAAACTACTGAAACCAGTGATAAAGGTGGAAGCCTGAATAAACCACTGAAACCAGTGATACAGGTGGGAGCCTGAATAAACTACTGAAACCAGTAATACAGGTGGAAGCCTGAATAAACTACTGAAACCAGTGGTACAGGTGGGAGCCTGAATAAACCAATGAAACCAGTGATACAGGTGGCAGCCTGAATAAACTACTGAAACCGGTGATACAGGTGGGAGCCTGAATAAACTACTGAAACCAGTGATGCAGGTGGGAGCCTGAATAAACTACTGAAACCAGTGATACAGGTGGGAGCCTGAATAAACAACTGAAACCAGTAAGACATTTGGAAGCCTGAATAAACTACTGAAACCAGTGATACAGGTGGGAGCCTGAATAAACTACTGAAACCAGTGATACAGGTGGGAGCCGGAATAAACGACTGAAACCAGTGATACAGGTGGGAGCCTGAATAAACTACTGAAACCAGTGATGCAGGTGGGAGCCTGAATAAACGACTGAAACAGGTGATACCGGTGCAAGCCTGAATAAACCACTGAAACCAGTGATACAGGTGGGAGCCTGAATAAACCACTGAAACCAGTGATACAGTTGGGAGCCTGAATAAACTACTGAAACCAGTGATAAAGGTGGAAGCCTGAATAAACCACTGAAACCAGTGATGCAGGTGGGAGCCTGAATATACTATTGAAACCAGTGATACAGATGGGAGCCTGAATAAACTACTGAAACCAGTAATACAGGTGGAAGCCTGAATAAACTACTGAAACCAGTGAAACAGGTGGGAGCCTGAATAAACTACTGAAACCAGTAAGACATTTGGAAGCCTGAATAAACTACTGAAACCAGTGATACAGGTGGAAGCCTGAATAAACTATTGAAACCAGTGATACAGGTGGGAGCCTGAATAAACTACTGAAACCAATGATACAGGTGGGAGCCTGAATAAACTATTGAAACCAGTGATGCAGGTGGGAGCCTGAATAAACTACTGAAACCAGTGATACAGGTGGGAGCCTGAATAAACAACTGAAACCAGTGATGCAGGTGGGAGCCTGAATAAACTACTGAAACCAGTGATACAGGTGGGAGCCTGAATAAACAACTGAAACCAGTGAGACATTTGGAAGCCTGAATAAACTACTGAAACCAGTGATACAGGTGGGAGCCTGAATAAACTACTGAAACCAGTGATACAGGTGGGAGCCGGAATAAACGACTGAAACCAGTGATACAGGTGGGAGCCTGAATAAACTACTGAAACCAGTGATGCAGGTGGGAGCCTGAATAAACTACTGAAACAGGTGATACCGGTGCAAGCCTGAATAAACCACTGAAACCAGTGATACAGGTGGGAGCCTGAATAAACTACTGAAACCAGTGATAAAGGTGGAAGCCTGAATAAACCACTGAAACCAGTGATGCAGGTGGGAGCCTGAATATACTATTGAAACCAGTGATACAGATGGGAGCCTGAATAAACTACTCAAACCAGTAATACAGGTGGAAGCCTGAATAAACTACTGAAACCAGTGAAACAGGTGGGAGCCTGAATAAACTACTGAAACCAGTAAGACATTTGGAAGCCTGAATAAACTACTGAAACCAGTGATACAGGTGGGAGCCTGAATAAACTATTGAAACCAGTGATACAGGTGGGAGCCTGAATAAACTACTGAAACCAATGATACAGGTGGGAGCCTGAATAAACTATTGAAACCAGTGATGCAGGTGGGAGCCTGAATAAACTACTGAAACCAGTGATACAGGTGGGAGCCTGAATAAACTATTGAAACCAGTGATACAGGTGGGAGCCTGAATAAACTATTGAAACCAGTGACACAGGTGGGAGCCTGAATAAACTATTGAAACCAGTGATACAGGTGGGAGCCTGAATAAACTACTGAAAGCAGTGATTCAAGTGGGAGCCTGAATAAACTACTGAAACCAGTGATACAGGTGGGAGCCTGAATAAACAACTGAAACCAGTGATACAGGTGGAAGCCTGAATAAACTACTGAAACCACGAATGCAGGTGGAAGCCTGAATAAACTACTGAAACCAGTGATACAGGTGGGAGCCTGAATAAACTATTGAAACCAGTGATACAGGTGGGAGCCTGAATAAACTACTGAAACCAGTGATACAGGTGGGAGCATGAATAAACTATTGAAACCAGTGATACAGGTGGGAGCCTGAATAAACTACTGAAACCAGTGATACAGGTGGAAGCCTGAATAAACTACTGAAACCAGTGATACAGGTGGGAGCCTGAATAAACTATTGAAACCAGTAATACAGGTGGAAGCCTGAATAAACTACTGAAACCAGTGATACAGGTGGGAGCCTGAATAAACTACTGAAACCAGTGATACAAGTGGGAGCCTGAATAAACTACTGAAACAGGTGATGCAGGTGGGAGCCTGAATAAACTACTGAAACCAGTGATACAGGTGGGAGCCTGAATAAACTACTGAAACCAGTAATACAGGTGGAAGCCTGAATAAACTACTGAAACCAGTGATACAGGTGGGAGCCTGAATAAACTATTGAAACCAGTGATACAGGTGGGAGCCTGAATAAACTACTGAAACCAGTGATACAGGTGGGAGCCTGAATAAACTATTGAAACCAGTGATACAGGTGGGAGCCTGAATAAACGACTGAAACCAGTGATACAGGTGGGAGCCTGAATAAACGACTGAAACCAGTAATACAGGTGGAAGCCTGAATAAACTACTGAAACCAGTGATACAGGTGGGAGCCTGAATAAACTATTGAAACCAGTGATACAGGTGGGAGCCTGAATAAACTACTGAAACCAGTAATACAGGTGGAAGCCTGAATAAACTACTGAAACCAGTGATACAGGTGGGAGCCTGAATAAACTATTGAAACCAGTGATACAGGTGAGAGCCTGAATAAACTACTGAAACCAGTGATACAGGTGGGAGCCTGAATAAACTATTGAAACCAGTGATACAGGTGGGAGCCTGAATAAACTATTGAAACCAGTGATACAGTTTGGAGCCTGAATAAACTACTGAAACCAGTGATACAGGTGGGAGCCTGAATAAACTACTGAAACCAGTAATACAGGTGGAAGCCTGAATAAACTACTGAAACCAGTGATACAGGTGGGAGCCTGAATAAACTATTGAAACCAGTGATACAGGTGGGAACCTGAATAAACTACTGAAACCAGTGATACAGGTGGGAGCCTGAATAAACTATTGAAACCAGTGATACAGGTGGGAGCCTGAATAAACTACTGAAACCAGTGATACAGGTGGGAGCCTGAATAAACTACTGAAACCAGTGATACAGGTGGGAGCCTGAATAAATTATTGAAACCAGTGATACAGGTTGGAGACTGAATAAACTACTGAAACCAGTGATACAGGTGGGAGCCTGAATAAACTACTGAAACCAGCGATACAGGTGGGAGCCTGAATAAACTACTGAAACCAGTGATACAGGTGGGAGCCTGAATAAACTACTGAAACCAGTGATACAGGTGGGAGCCTGAATAAACTATTGAAACCAGTGACACAGGTGGGAGCCTGAATAAACTACTGAAACCAGTGATAAAGGTGGAAGCCTGAATAAACCACTGAAACCAGTGATACAGGTGGGAGCCTGAATAAACTACTGAAACCAGTAATACAGGTGGAAGCCTGAATAAACTACTGAAACCCGTGGTACAGGTGGGAGCCTGAATAAACTACTGAAACCAGTAAGACAGGTGGAAGCCTGAATAAACTACTGAAACTGGTGATACAGGTGGGAGCCTGAATAAACTATTGAAACCAGTGATACAGGTGGGAGCCTGAATAAACTACTGAAACCAGTGATACAGGTGGGAGCCTGAATAAACTATTGAAACCAGTGATGCAGGTGGGAGCCTGAATAAACTACTGAAACCAGTGATACAGGTGGGAGCCTGAATAAACTATTGAAACCAGTGATACAGGTGGGAGCCTGAATAAACTATTGAAACCAGTGACACAGGTGGGAGCCTGAAGAAACTATTGAAACCGGTGATACAGGTGGGAGCCTGAATAAACTATTGAAACCAGTGATACAGGTGGGAGACTGAATAAACTACTGAAACCAGTGATACAGGTGTGAGCCTGAATAAACTACTGAAACCAGTGATACAGGTGGGAGCCTGAATAAACTACTGAAACCAGTGATACAGGTGGGAGCCTGAATAAACTACTGAAACCAGTGATACAGGTGGGAGCCTGAATAAACTACTGAAACAGGTGAAACAGGTGGGAGCCGGAATAAACTACTGAAACCAGTGATACAGGTGGGAGCCGGAATAAACGACTGAAACCAGTGATACAGGTGGGAGCCTGAATAAACTACTGAAACCAGTGATACAGGTGGGAGCCTGAATAAACTATTGAAACCAGTGATACAGGTGGGAGCCTGAATAAACTATTGAAACCAGTGATACAGGTGGGAGCCTGAATAAACGACTGAAACCAGTGATACAGGTGGAAGCCTGAATAAACTACTGAAACCAGTAATACAGGTGGAAGCCTGAATAAACTACTGAAACCAGTGATACAGGTGGGAGCCTGAATAAACTATTGAAACCAGTGATACAGGTGTGAGCCTGAATAAACGACTGAAACCAGTGATACAGGTGGGAGCCTGAATAAACTATTGAAACCAGTGATACAGGTGGGAGCCTGAATAAACTACTGAAACCAGTGATACAGGTGGGAGCCTGAATAAACTACTGAAACCAGTGATACAGGTGGGTGCCTGAATAAATTATTGAAACCAGTTATACAGGTTGGAGACTGAACAAACTACTGAAACCAGTGATACAGGTGGGAGCCTGAATAAACTACTGAAACCAGCGATATCGGTGGGAGCCTGAATAAACTACTGAAACCAGTGATACAGGTGGGAGCCTGAATAAACTACTGAAACCAGTGATACAGGTGGGAGCCTGAATAAACTATTGAAACCAGTGACACAGGTGGGAACCTGAATAAACTACTGAAACCAGTGATAAAGGTGGAAGCCTGAATAAACCACTGAAACCAGTGATACGGGTGGGAGCCTGAATAAACTACTGAAACCAGTAATACAGGTGGAAGCCTGAATAAACTACTGAAACCAGTGGTACAGGTGGGAGCCTGAATAAACTATTGAAACCAGTGATACAGGTGGGAGCCTGAATAAACTACTGAAACCAGTAATACATGTGGAAGCCTGAATAAACTACTGAAACCAGTTATACAGGTGGGAGCCTGAATAAACTACTGAAACCAGTAATACAGGTGGAAGCCTGAATAAACTACTGAAACCAGTGATACAGGTGGGAGCCTGAATAAACTATTGAAACCAGTGATACAGGTGTGAGCCTGAATAAACTACTGAAACCAGTGATACAGGTGGGAGCCTGAATAAACTACTGAAACCAGTGATACAGGTGGGAGCCTGAATAAATTATTGAAACCAGTGATACAGGTTGGAGACTGAATAAACTACTGAAACCAGTGATACAGGTGGGAGCCTGAATAAACTACTGAAACCAGCGATATCGGTGGGAGCCTGAATAAACTACTGAAACCAGTGATACAGGTGGGAGCCTGAATAAACTACTGAAACCAGTGATACAGGTGGGAGCCTGAATAAACTATTGAAACCAGTGACACAGCTGGGAGCCTGAATAAACTACTGAAACCAGTGATAAAGGTGGAAGCCTGAATAAACCACTGAAACCAGTGATACAGGTGGGAGCCTGAATAAACTACTGAAACCAGAAATACAGGTGGAAGCCTGAATAAACTACTGAAACCAGTGGTACAGGTGGGAGCCTGAATAAACTATTGAAACCAGTGATACAGGTGGCAGCCTGAATAAACTACTGAAACCGGTGATACAGGTGGGAGCCTGAATAAACTACTGAAACCGGTGATACAGGTGGGAGCCTGAATAAACTACTGAAACCAGTAATACAGGTGGAAGCCTGAATAAACTACTGAAACCAGTGGTACAGGTGGGAGCCTGAATAAACTATTGAAACCAGTGATACAGGTGGGAGCCTGAATAAACTACTGAAACCAGTAATACATGTGGAAGCCTGAATAAACTACTGAAACCAGTTATACAGGTGGGAGCCTGAATAAACTACTGAAACCAGTAATACAGGTGGAAGCCTGAATAAACTACTGAAACCAGTGATACAGGTGGGAGCCTGAATAAACTATTGAAACCAGTGATACAGGTGTGAGCCTGAATAAACTACTGAAACCAGTGATACAGGTGGGAGCCTGAATAAACTACTGAAACCAGTGATACAGGTGGGAGCCTGAATAAATTATTGAAACCAGTGATACAGGTTGGAGACTGAATAAACTACTGAAACCAGTGATACAGGTGGGAGCCTGAATAAACTACTGAAACCAGCGATATAGGTGGGAGCCTGAATAAACTACTGAAACCAGTGATACAGGTGGGAGCCTGAATAAACTACTGAAACCAGTGATACAGGTGGGAGCCTGAATAAACTATTGAAACCAGTGACACAGCTGGGAGCCTGAATAAACTACTGAAACCAGTGATAAAGGTGGAAGCCTGAATAAACCACTGAAACCAGTGATACAGGTGGGAGCCTGAATAAACTACTGAAACCAGAAATACAGGTGGAAGCCTGAATAAACTACTGAAACCAGTGGTACAGGTGGGAGCCTGAATAAACTATTGAAACCAGTGATACAGGTGGCAGCCTGAATAAACTACTGAAACCGGTGATACAGGTGGGAGCCTGAATAAACTACTGAAACCAGTGATGCAGGTGGGAGCCTGAATAAACTACTGAAACCAGTGATACAGGTGGAAGCCTGAATAAACTACTGAAACCAGTGATACAGGTGGGAGCCTGAATAAACTATTGAAACCAGTGATACAGGTGTGAGCCTGAATAAACTACTGAAACCAGTGATACAGGTGGGAGCCTGAATAAACTATTGAAACCAGTGATACAGGTGGGAGCCTGAATAAACTACTGAAACCAGTGATACAGATGGGAGCCTGAATAAACTACTGAAACCAGTGATACAGGTGGGAGACTGAATAAATTATTGAAACCAGTGATACAGGTTGGAGACTGAATAAACTACTGAAACCAATGATACAGGTGGGAGCCTGAATAAACGACTGAAACCAGCGATATAGGTGGGAGCCTGAATAAACTACTGAAACCAGTGATACAGGTGGGAGCCTGAATAAACTATTGAAACCAGTGACACAGGTGGGAGCCTGAATAAACTACTGAAACCAGTGATAAAGGTGGAAGCCTGAATAAACCACTGAAACCAGTGATACAGGTGGGAGCCTGAATAAACTACTGAAACCAGTAATACAGGTGGAAGCCTGAATAAACTACTGAAACCAGTGGTACAGGTGGGAGCCTGAATAAACTATTGAAACCAGTGATACAGGTGGCAGCCTGAATAAACTACTGAAACCGGTGATACAGGTGGGAGCCTGAATAAACTACTGAAACCAGTGATGCAGGTGGGAGCCTGAATAAACGACTGAAACCAGTGATACAGGTGGGAGCCTGAATAAACTACTGAAACCAGTAAGACAGGTGGAAGCCTGAATAAACGACTGAAACCAGTGATACAGGTGGGAGCCTGAATAAACTATTGAAACCAGTGATACAGGTGTGAGCCTGAATAAACGACTGAAACCAGTGATACAGGTGGGAGCCTGAATAAACTATTGAAACCAGTGATACAGGTGGGAGCCTGAATAAACTACTGAAACCAGTGTTACAGGTGGGAGACTGAATAAATTATTGAAACCAGTGATACAGGTTGGAGACTGAATAAACTACTGAAACCAATGATACAGGTGGGAGCCTGAATAAACGACTGAAACCAGCGATATAGGTGGGAGCCTGAATAAACTACTGAAACCAGTGATACAGGTGGGAGCCTGAATAAACTATTGAAACCAGTGACACAGGTGGGAGCCTGAATAAACTACTGAAACCAGTGATAAAGGTGGAAGCCTGAATAAACCACTGAAACCAGTGATACAGGTGGGAGCCTGAATAAACTACTGAAACCAGTAATACAGGTGGAAGCCTGAATAAACTACTGAAACCAGTGGTACAGGTGGGAGCCTGAATAAACTATTGAAACCAGTGATACAGGTGGCAGCCTGAATAAACTACTGAAACCAGTGATACAGGTGGGAGCCTGAATAAACTACTGAAACCAGTGATGCAGGTGGGAGCCTGAATAAACGACTGAAACCAGTGATACAGGTGGGAGCCTGAATAAACTACTGAAACCAGTAAGACAGGTGGAAGCCTGAATAAACGACTGAAACCAGTGATACAGGTGTGAGCCTGAATAAACGACTGAAACCAGTGATACAGGTGGGAGCCTGAATAAACTATTGAAACCAGTGATACAGGTGGGAGCCTGAATAAACTACTGAAACCAGTGTTACAGGTGGGAGCCTGAATAAACTACTGAAACCAGTGATACAGGTGGGTGCCTGAATAAATTATTGAAACCAGTTATGCAGGTTGGAGACTGAACAAACTACTGAAACCAGTGATACAGGTGGGAGCCTGAATAAACTACTGAAACCAGCGATATCGGTGGGAGCCTGAATAAACTACTGAAACCAGTGATACAGGTGGGAGCCTGAATAAACTACTGAAACCAGTGATACAGGTGGGAGCCTGAATAAACTATTGAAACCAGTGACACAGGTGGGAGCCTGAATAAACTACTGAAACCAGTGATAAAGGTGGAAGCCTGAATAAACCACTGAAACCAGTGATACGGGTGGGAGCCTGAATAAACTACTGAAACCAGTAATACAGGTGGAAGCCTGAATAAACTACTGAAACCAGTGGTACAGGTGGGAGCCTGAATAAACTATTGAAACCAGTGATACAGGTGGGAGCCTGAATAAACTACTGAAACCAGTAATACAGGTGGAAGCCTGAATAAACGACTGAAAGCAGTGATACAGGTGGGAGCCTGAATAAACTACTGAAACCAGTAATACAGGTGGAAGCCTGAATAAACTACTGAAACCAGTGATACAGGTGGGAGCCTGAATAAACTATTGAAACCAGTGATACAGGTGTGAGCCTGAATAAACTACTGAAACCAGTGAGACAGGTGGGAGCCTGAATAAACTATTGAAACCAGTGATACAGGTGGGAGCCTGAATAAAATACTGAAACCAGTGATACAGATGGGAGCCTGAATAAACTACTGAAACCAGTGATACAGGTGGGAGCCTGAATAAATTATTGAAACCAGTGATACAGGTTGGAGACTGAATAAACGACTGAAACCAGTGATACAGGTGGGAGCCTGAATAAACTACTGAAACCAGCGATATAGGTGGGAGCCTGAATAAACTACTGAAACCAGTGATACAGGTGGGAGCCTGAATAAACTACTGAAACCAGTGATAAAGGTGGAAGCCTGAATAAACCACTGAAACCAGTGATACAGGTGGGAGCCTGAATAAACTACTGAAACCAGTAATACAGGTGGAAGCCTGAATAAACTACTGAAACCAGTGGTACAGGTGGGAGCCTGAATAAACTATTGAAACCAGTGATACAGGTGGCAGCCTGAATAAACTACTGAAACCGGTGATGCAGGTGGGAGCCTGAATAAACTACTGAAACCAGTGATGCAGGTGGGAGCCTGAATAAACTACTGAAACCAGTGATACAGGTGGGAGCCTGAATAAACTACTGAAACCAGTAAGACAGGTGGAAGCCTGAATAAACTACTGAAACCAGTGATACAGGTGGGAGCCTGAATAAACTATTGAAACCAGTGATACAGGTGGGAGGCTGAATAAACTACTGAAACCAGTGATACAGGTGGGAGCCTGAATAAACTATTGAAACCAGTGATGCAGGTGGGAGCCTGAATAAACTACTGAAACCAGTGATACAGGTGGGAGCCTGAATAAACTATTGAAACCAGTGATACAGGTGGGAGCCTGTATAAACTATTGAAACCAGTGACACAGGTGGGAGCCTGAAGAAACTATTGAAACCGGTGATACAGGTGGGAGCCTGAATAAACTATTGAAACCAGTGATACAGGTGGGAGACTGAATAAACTACTGAAACCAGTGATACAGGTGTGAGCCTGAATAAACTACTGAAACCAGTGATACAGGTGGGAGCCTGAATAAACTACTGAAACCAGTGATACAGGTGGGAGCCTGAATAAACTACTGAAACCAGTGATACAGGTGGGAGCCTGAATAAACTACTGAAACAGGTGATGCAGGTGGGAGCCGGAATAAACTACTGAAACCAGTGATACAGGTGGGAGCCGGAATAAACGACTGAAACCAGTGATACAGGTGGGAGCCTGAATAAACTACTGAAACCAGTGATGCAGGTGGGAGCCTGAATAAACTACTGAAACAGGTGATACCGGTGCAAGCCTGAATAAACCACTGAAACCAGTGATACAGGTGGGAGCCTGAATAAACTATTGAAACCAGTGATACAGGTGGGAGCCTGAATAAACTACTGAAACCAGTGATACAGGTGGGAGCCTGAATAAACTACTGAAACCAGTGATAAAGGTGGAAGCCTGAATAAACCACTGAAAACAGTGATGCAGGTGGGAGCCTGAATATACTATTGAAACCAGTGATACAGATGGGAGCCTGAATAAACTACTGAAACCAGTAATACAGGTGGAAGCCTGAATAAACTACTGAAACCAGTGATACAGGTGGGAGCCTGAATAAACTACAGAAACCAGTGATACAGGTGGGAGACTGAATAAATTATTGAAACCAGTAATACAGGTGGAAGCCTGAATAAACTACTGAAACCAGTGACACAGGTGGGCGCCTGAATAAACTATTGAAACCGGTGATACAGGTGGGAGCCTGAATAAACTATTCAAACCAGTGATACAGGTGGGAGCCTGAATAAACTATTCAAACCAGTGATACAGGTGGGAGCCTGAATAAACTACTGAAACCAGTGATACAGGTGGGAGCCTGAATAAACTATTCAAACCAGTGATACAGGTGGGAGCCTGAATAAACTATTCAAACCAGTGATACAGGTGGGAGCCTGAATAAACTACTGAAACCAGTGATACAGGTGGGAGCCTGAATAAACTACTGAAACCAGTGATACAGGTGGGAGCCTGAATAAACTATTGAAACCAGTGATACAGGTGGGAGCCTGAATAAACTATTCAAACCAGTGATACAGGTGGGAGCCTGAATAAACTACTGAAACCAGTGATGCAGGTGGGAGCCTGAATAAACTACTGAAACCAGTAATACAGGTGGAAGCCTGAATAAACTACTGAAACCAGTGATACAGGTGGGAGCCTGAATAAACTATTGAAACCGGTGATACAGGTGGGAGCCTGAATAAACTACTGAAACCAGTGATACAGGTGGGAGCCTGAATAAACTATTGAAACCAGCGATACCGGTGGGAGACTGAATAAACTACTGAAACCAGTGATACAGGTGGGAGCCTGAATAAACTACTGAAACCAGTGATACAGGTGGGAGCCTGAATAAACTACTGAAACCAGTGATACAGGTGGGAGCCTGAATAAACTACTGAAACCAGCGAAACAGGTGGGAGCCTGAATAAACTACTGAAACCAGTGATACAGGTGGGAGCCTGAATAAACTATTGAAACCGGTGATACAGGTGGGAGCCTGAATAAACTATTGAAACCGGTGATACAGGTGGGAGACTGAATAAACTACTGAAACCAGTGATACAGGTGTGAGCCTGAATAAACGACTGAAACCAGTGATACAGGTGGGAGCCTGAATAAACTACTGAAACCAGTGATACAGGTGGGAGCCTGAACAAACTACTGAAACCAGTGATACAGGTGGGAGCCTGAATAAACTACTGAAACAGGCGATACAGGTGGGAGCCTGAATAAACGACTGAAACCAGTGATACAGGTGGGAGCCTGAATAAACTATTGAAACCAGTGATACAGGTGGGAGCCTGAATAAACTACTGAAACCAGTGATACAGGTGGGAGCCTGAATAAACTACTGAAACCAGTGTTACAGGTGGGAGCCTGAATAAATTATTGAAACCAGTGATTGAGGTTGGAGACTGAATAAACTACTGAAACCGGTGATACAGGTTGGAGCCTGAATAAACTACTGAAACCAGCGATATAGGTGGGAGCCTGAATAAACTACTGAAACCAGTGATACAGGTGGGAGCCTGAATAAACTAATGAAACCAGTGATACAGGTGGGAGCCTGAATAAACTATTGAAACCAGTGACACAGGTGGGAGCCTGAATAAACTACTGAAACCAGTGATGAAGGTGGAAGCCTGAATAAACCACTGAAACCAGTGATACAGGTGGGAGCCTGAATAAACTACTGAAACCAGTAATACAGGTGGAAGCCTGAATAAACTACTGAAACCAGTGTTACAGGTGGGAGCCTGAATAAACTATTGAAACCAGTGATACAGGTGGGAGCCTGAATAAACTACTGAAACCAGTGATACAGGTGGGAGCCTGAATAAACTACTGAAACCAGTGATACAGGTGGGAGCCTGAATAAATTATTGAAACCAGTGATACAGGTTGGAGACTGAATAAACTACTGAAACCAGTGATACAGGTGGGAGCCTGAATAAACTACTGAAACCAGCGATACAGGTGGGAGCCTGAATAAACTACTGAAACCAGTGATACAGGTGGGAGCCTGAATAAACTACTGAAACCAGTGATACAGGTGGGAGCCTGAATAAACTATTGAAACCAGTGACACAGGTGGGAGCCTGAATAAACTACTGAAACCAGTGATAAAGGTGGAAGCCTGAATAAACCACTGAAACCAGTGATACAGGTGGGAGCCTGAATAAACTACTGAAACCAGTAATACAGGTGGAAGCCTGAATAAACTACTGAAACCCGTGGTACAGGTGGGAGCCTGAATAAACTACTGAAACCAGTAAGACAGGTGGAAGCCTGAATAAACTACTGAAACTGGTGATACAGGTGGGAGCCTGAATAAACTATTGAAACCAGTGATACAGGTGGGAGCCTGAATAAACTACTGAAACCAGTGATACAGGTGGGAGCCTGAATAAACTATTGAAACCAGTGATGCAGGTGGGAGCCTGAATAAACTACTGAAACCAGTGATACAGGTGGGAGCCTGAATAAACTATTGAAACCAGTGATACAGGTGGGAGCCTGAATAAACTATTGAAACCAGTGACACAGGTGGGAGCCTGAAGAAACTATTGAAACCGGTGATACAGGTGGGAGCCTGAATAAACTATTGAAACCAGTGATACAGGTGGGAGACTGAATAAACTACTGAAACCAGTGATACAGGTGTGAGCCTGAATAAACTACTGAAACCAGTGATACAGGTGGGAGCCTGAATAAACTACTGAAACCAGTGATACAGGTGGGAGCCTGAATAAACTACTGAAACCAGTGATACAGGTGGGAGCCTGAATAAACTACTGAAACAGGTGAAACAGGTGGGAGCCGGAATAAACTACTGAAACCAGTGATACAGGTGGGAGCCGGAATAAACGACTGAAACCAGTGATACAGGTGGGAGCCTGAATAAACTATTGAAACCAGTGATACAGGTGGGAGCCTGAATAAACGACTGAAACCAGTGATGCAGGTGGAAGCCTGAATAAACTACTGAAACCAGTAATACAGGTGGAAGCCTGAATAAACTACTGAAACCAGTGATACAGGTGGGAGCCTGAATAAACTATTGAAACCAGTGATACAGGTGTGAGCCTGAATAAACGACTGAAACCAGTGATACAGGTGGGAGCCTGAATAAACTATTGAAACCAGTGATACAGGTGGGAGCCTGAATAAACTACTGAAACCAGTGATACAGGTGGGAGCCTGAATAAACTACTGAAACCAGTGATACAGGTGGGTGCCTGAATAAATTATTGAAACCAGTTATACAGGTTGGAGACTGAACAAACTACTGAAACCAGTGATACAGGTGGGAGCCTGAATAAACTACTGAAACCAGCGATATCGGTGGGAGCCTGAATAAACTACTGAAACCAGTGATACAGGTGGGAGCCTGAATAAACTACTGAAACCAGTGATACAGGTGGGAGCCTGAATAAACTATTGAAACCAGTGACACAGGTGGGAACCTGAATAAACTACTGAAACCAGTGATAAAGGTGGAAGCCTGAATAAACCACTGAAACCAGTGATACGGGTGGGAGCCTGAATAAACTACTGAAACCAGTAATACAGGTGGAAGCCTGAATAAACTACTGAAACCAGTGGTACAGGTGGGAGCCTGAATAAACTATTGAAACCAGTGATACAGGTGGGAGCCTGAATAAACTACTGAAACCAGTAATACATGTGGAAGCCTGAATAAACTACTGAAACCAGTTATACAGGTGGGAGCCTGAATAAACTACTGAAACCAGTAATACAGGTGGAAGCCTGAATAAACTACTGAAACCAGTGATACAGGTGGGAGCCTGAATAAACTATTGAAACCAGTGATACAGGTGTGAGCCTGAATAAACTACTGAAACCAGTGATACAGGTGGGAGCCTGAATAAACTACTGAAACCAGTGATACAGGTGGGAGCCTGAATAAATTATTGAAACCAGTGATACAGGTTGGAGACTGAATAAACTACTGAAACCAGTGATACAGGTGGGAGCCTGAATAAACTACTGAAACCAGCGATATAGGTGGGAGCCTGAATAAACTACTGAAACCAGTGATACAGGTGGGAGCCTGAATAAACTACTGAAACCAGTGATACAGGTGGGAGCCTGAATAAACTATTGAAACCAGTGACACAGCTGGGAGCCTGAATAAACTACTGAAACCAGTGATAAAGGTGGAAGCCTGAATAAACCACTGAAACCAGTGATACAGGTGGGAGCCTGAATAAACTACTGAAACCAGAAATACAGGTGGAAGCCTGAATAAACTACTGAAACCAGTGGTACAGGTGGGAGCCTGAATAAACTATTGAAACCAGTGATACAGGTGGCAGCCTGAATAAACTACTGAAACCGGTGATACAGGTGGGAGCCTGAATAAACTACTGAAACCAGTGATGCAGGTGGGAGCCTGAATAAACTACTGAAACCAGTGATACAGGTGGAAGCCTGAATAAACTACTGAAACCAGTGATACAGGTGGGAGCCTGAATAAACTATTGAAACCAGTGATACAGGTGTGAGCCTGAATAAACTGCTGAAACCAGTGATACAGGTGGGAGCCTGAATAAACTATTGAAACCAGTGATACAGGTGGGAGCCTGAATAAACTACTGAAACCAGTGATACAGATGGGAGCCTGAATAAACTACTGAAACCAGTGATACAGGTGGGAGACTGAATAAATTATTGAAACCAGTGATACAGGTTGGAGACTGAATAAACTACTGAAACCAATGATACAGGTGGGAGCCTGAATAAACGACTGAAACCAGCGATATAGGTGGGAGCCTGAATAAACTACTGAAACCAGTGATACAGGTGGGAGCCTGAATAAACTATTGAAACCAGTGACACAGGTGGGAGCCTGAATAAACTACTGAAACCAGTGATAAAGGTGGAAGCCTGAATAAACCACTGAAACCAGTGATACAGGTGGGAGCCTGAATAAACTACTGAAACCAGTAATACAGGTGGAAGCCTGAATAAACTACTGAAACCAGTGGTACAGGTGGGAGCCTGAATAAACTATTGAAACCAGTGATACAGGTGGCAGCCTGAATAAACTACTGAAACCGGTGATACAGGTGGGAGCCTGAATAAACTACTGAAACCAGTGATGCAGGTGGGAGCCTGAATAAACGACTGAAACCAGTGATACAGGTGGGAGCCTGAATAAACTATTGAAACCAGTGATACAGGTGTGAGCCTGAATAAACGACTGAAACCAGTAAGACAGGTGGAAGCCTGAATAAACGACTGAAACCAGTGATACAGGTGGGAGCCTGAATAAACTATTGAAACCAGTGATACAGGTGTGAGCCTGAATAAACGACTGAAACCAGTGATACAGGTGGGAGCCTGAATAAACTATTGAAACCAGTGATACAGGTGGGAGCCTGAATAAACTACTGAAACCAGTGTTACAGGTGGGAGACTGAATAAATTATTGAAACCAGTGATACAGGTTGGAGACTGAATAAACTACTGAAACCAATGATACAGGTGGGAGCCTGAATAAACGACTGAAACCAGCGATATAGGTGGGAGCCTGAATAAACTACTGAAACCAGTGATACAGGTGGGAGCCTGAATAAACTATTGAAACCAGTGACACAGGTGGGAGCCTGAATAAACTACTGAAACCAGTGATAAAGGTGGAAGCCTGAATAAACCACTGAAACCAGTGATACAGGTGGGAGCCTGAATAAACTACTGAAACCAGTAATACAGGTGGAAGCCTGAATAAACTACTGAAACCAGTGGTACAGGTGGGAGCCTGAATAAACTATTGAAACCAGTGATACAGGTGGCAGCCTGAATAAACTACTGAAACCGGTGATACAGGTGGGAGCCTGAATAAACTACTGAAACCAGTGATGCAGGTGGGAGCCTGAATAAACGACTGAAACCAGTGATACAGGTGGGAGCCTGAATAAACTACTGAAACCAGTAAGACAGGTGGAAGCCTGAATAAACGACTGAAACCAGTGATACAGGTGGGAGCCTGAATAAACTATTGAAACCAGTGATACAGGTGTGAGCCTGAATAAACGACTGAAACCAGTGATACAGGTGGGAGCCTGAATAAACGATTGAAACCAGTGATACAGGTGGGAGCCTGAATAAACTACTGAAACCAGTGTTACAGGTGGGAGCCTGAATAAACTACTGAAACCAGTGATACAGGTGGGTGCCTGAATAAATTATTGAAACCAGTTATACAGGTTGGAGACTGAACAAACTACTGAAACCAGTGATACAGGTGGGAGCCTGAATAAACTACTGAAACCAGCGATATCGGTGGGAGCCTGAATAAACTACTGAAACCAGTGATACAGGTGGGAGCCTGAATAAACTACTGAAACCAGTGATACAGGTGGGAGCCTGAATAAACTATTGAAACCAGTGACACAGGTGGGAGCCTGAATAAACTACTGAAACCAGTGATAAAGGTGGAAGCCTGAATAAACCACTGAAACCAGTGATACGGGTGGGAGCCTGAATAAACTACTGAAACCAGTAATACAGGTGGAAGCCTGAATAAACTACTGAAACCAGTGGTACAGGTGGGAGCCTGAATAAACTATTGAAACCAGTGATACAGGTGGGAGCCTGAATAAACTACTGAAACCAGTAATACAGGTGGAAGCCTGAATAAACGACTGAAAGCAGTGATACAGGTGGGAGCCTGAATAAACTACTGAAACCAGTAATACAGGTGGAAGCCTGAATAAACTACTGAAACCAGTGATACAGGTGGGAGCCTGAATAAACTATTGAAACCAGTGATACAGGTGTGAGCCTGAATAAACTACTGAAACCAGTGAGACAGGTGGGAGCCTGAATAAACTATTGAAACCAGTGATACAGGTGGGAGCCTGAATAAAATACTGAAACCAGTGATACAGATGGGAGCCTGAATAAACTACTGAAACCAGTGATACAGGTGGGAGCCTGAATAAATTATTGAAACCAGTGATACAGGTTGGAGACTGAATAAACGACTGAAACCAGTGATACAGGTGGGAGCCTGAATAAACTACTGAAACCAGCGATATAGGTGGGAGCCTGAATAAACTACTGAAACCAGTGATACAGGTGGGAGCCTGAATAAACTACTGAAACCAGTGATACAGGTGGGAGCCTGAATAAACTATTGAAACCAGTGACACAGGTGGGAGCCTGAATAAACTACTGAAACCAGTGATAAAGGTGGAAGCCTGAATAAACCACTGAAACCAGTGATACAGGTGGGAGCCTGAATAAACTACTGAAACCAGTAATACAGGTGGAAGCCTGAATAAACTACTGAAACCAGTGGTACAGGTGGGAGCCTGAATAAACTATTGAAACCAGTGATACAGGTGGCAGCCTGAATAAACTACTGAAACCGGTGATGCAGGTGGGAGCCTGAATAAACTACTGAAACCAGTGATGCAGGTGGGAGCCTGAATAAACTACTGAAACCAGTGATACAGGTGGGAGCCTGAATAAACTACTGAAACCAGTAAGACAGGTGGAAGCCTGAATAAACTACTGAAACCAGTGATACAGGTGGGAGCCTGAATAAACTATTGAAACCAGTGATACAGGTGGGAGGCTGAATAAACTACTGAAACCAGTGATACAGGTGGGAGCCTGAATAAACTATTGAAACCAGTGATGCAGGTGGGAGCCTGAATAAACTACTGAAACCAGTGATACAGGTGGGAGCCTGAATAAACTATTGAAACCAGTGATACAGGTGGGAGCCTGTATAAACTATTGAAACCAGTGACACAGGTGGGAGCCTGAAGAAACTATTGAAACCGGTGATACAGGTGGGAGCCTGAATAAACTATTGAAACCAGTGATACAGGTGGGAGACTGAATAAACTACTGAAACCAGTGATACAGGTGTGAGCCTGAATAAACTACTGAAACCAGTGATACAGGTGGGAGCCTGAATAAACTACTGAAACCAGTGATACAGGTGGGAGCCTGAATAAACTACTGAAACCAGTGATACAGGTGGGAGCCTGAATAAACTACTGAAACAGGTGATGCAGGTGGGAGCCGGAATAAACTACTGAAACCAGTGATACAGGTGGGAGCCGGAATAAACGACTGAAACCAGTGATACAGGTGGGAGCCTGAATAAACTACTGAAACCAGTGATGCAGGTGGGAGCCTGAATAAACTACTGAAACAGGTGATACCGGTGCAAGCCTGAATAAACCACTGAAACCAGTGATACAGGTGGGAGCCTGAATAAACTATTGAAACCAGTGATACAGGTGGGAGCCTGAATAAACTACTGAAACCAGTGATACAGGTGGGAGCCTGAATAAACTACTGAAACCAGTGATAAAGGTGGAAGCCTGAATAAACCACTGAAAACAGTGATGCAGGTGGGAGCCTGAATATACTATTGAAACCAGTGATACAGATGGGAGCCTGAATAAACTACTGAAACCAGTAATACAGGTGGAAGCCTGAATAAACTACTGAAACCAGTGATACAGGTGGGAGCCTGAATAAACTACAGAAACCAGTGATACAGGTGGGAGACTGAATAAATTATTGAAACCAGTAATACAGGTGGAAGCCTGAATAAACTACTGAAACCAGTGACACAGGTGGGCGCCTGAATAAACTATTGAAACCGGTGATACAGGTGGGAGCCTGAATAAACTATTCAAACCAGTGATACAGGTGGGAGCCTGAATAAACTATTCAAACCAGTGATACAGGTGGGAGCCTGAATAAACTACTGAAACCAGTGATACAGGTGGGAGCCTGAATAAACTATTCAAACCAGTGATACAGGTGGGAGCCTGAATAAACTATTCAAACCAGTGATACAGGTGGGAGCCTGAATAAACTACTGAAACCAGTGATACAGGTGGGAGCCTGAATAAACTACTGAAACCAGTGATACAGGTGGGAGCCTGAATAAACTATTGAAACCAGTGATACAGGTGGGAGCCTGAATAAACTATTCAAACCAGTGATACAGGTGGGAGCCTGAATAAACTACTGAAACCAGTGATGCAGGTGGGAGCCTGAATAAACTACTGAAACCAGTAATACAGGTGGAAGCCTGAATAAACTACTGAAACCAGTGATACAGGTGGGAGCCTGAATAAACTATTGAAACCGGTGATACAGGTGGGAGCCTGAATAAACTACTGAAACCAGTGATACAGGTGGGAGCCTGAATAAACTATTGAAACCAGCGATACCGGTGGGAGACTGAATAAACTACTGAAACCAGTGATACAGGTGGGAGCCTGAATAAACTACTGAAACCAGTGATACAGGTGGGAGCCTGAATAAACTACTGAAACCAGTGATACAGGTGGGAGCCTGAATAAACTACTGAAACCAGCGAAACAGGTGGGAGCCTGAATAAACTACTGAAACCAGTGATACAGGTGGGAGCCTGAATAAACTATTGAAACCGGTGATACAGGTGGGAGCCTGAATAAACTATTGAAACCGGTGATACAGGTGGGAGACTGAATAAACTACTGAAACCAGTGATACAGGTGTGAGCCTGAATAAACGACTGAAACCAGTGATACAGGTGGGAGCCTGAATAAACTACTGAAACCAGTGATACAGGTGGGAGCCTGAACAAACTACTGAAACCAGTGATACAGGTGGGAGCCTGAATAAACTACTGAAACAGGCGATACAGGTGGGAGCCTGAATAAACGACTGAAACCAGTGATACAGGTGGGAGCCTGAATAAACTATTGAAACCAGTGATACAGGTGGGAGCCTGAATAAACTACTGAAACCAGTGATACAGGTGGGAGCCTGAATAAACTACTGAAACCAGTGTTACAGGTGGGAGCCTGAATAAATTATTGAAACCAGTGATTAAGGTTGGAGACTGAATAAACTACTGAAACCGGTGATACAGGTTGGAGCCTGAATAAACTACTGAAACCAGCGATATAGGTGGGAGCCTGAATAAACTACTGAAACCAGTGATACAGGTGGGAGCCTGAATAAACTAATGAAACCAGTGATACAGGTGGGAGCCTGAATAAACTATTGAAACCAGTGACACAGGTGGGAGCCTGAATAAACTACTGAAACCAGTGATGAAGGTGGAAGCCTGAATAAACCACTGAAACCAGTGATACAGGTGGGAGCCTGAATAAACTACTGAAACCAGTAATACAGGTGGAAGCCTGAATAAACTACTGAAACCAGTGTTACAGGTGGGAGCCTGAATAAACTATTGAAACCAGTGATACAGGTGGCAGCCTGAATAAACTACTGAAACCGGTGATACAGGTGGGAGCCTGAATAAACTCCTGAAACCCGTGATGCAGGTGGGAGCCTGAATAAACTACTGAAACCAGTGATACAGGTGGGAGCCTGAATAAACTACTGAAACCAGTAAGACAGGTGGAAGCCTGAATAAACTACTGAAACCAGTGATACAGGTGGGAGCCTGAATAAACTATTGAAACCGGTGATACAGGTGGGAGCCTGAATAAACTACTGAAACCAGTGATACAGGTGGAGCCTGAATAAACTCTTGAAACCAGTGATACAGGTGGGAGACTGAATAAACTATTGAAACCAGTGATACAGGTGGGAGCCTGAATAAACTATTGAAACCAGTGACACAGGTGGGAGCCTGAAGAAACTATTGAAACCGGTGATACAGGTGGGAGCCTGAATAAACTATTGAAACCAGTGATACAGGTGGGAGACTGAATAAACTACTGAAACCAGTGATACAGGTGTGAGCCTGAATAAACTACTGAAACCAGTGATACAGGTGGGAGCCTGAATAAACTACTGAAACCAGTGATACAGGTGGGAGCCTGAATAAACTACTGAAACCAGTGATACAGGTGGGAGCCTGAATAAACTACTGAAACAGGTGATACAGGTGGGAGCCGGAATAAACTACTGAAACCAGTGATACAGGTGGGAGCCGGAATAAACGACTGAAACCAGTGATACAGGTGGGAGCCTGAATAAACTACTGAAACCAGTGATACAGGTGGGAGCCTGAATAAACTATTGAAACCAGTGATACAGGTGGGAGCCTGAATAAACTATTGAAACCAGTGATGCAAGTGGGAGCCTGAATAAACTGCTGAAACAGGTGATACCGGTGCAAGCCTGAATAAACCACTGAAACCAGTGATACAGGTGGGAGCCTGAATAAACTATTGAAACCAGTGATACAGGTGGGAGCCTGAATAAACTACTGAAACCAGTGATACAGGTGGGAGCCTGAATAAACAACTGAAACCAGTGATAAAGGTGGAAGCCTGAATAAACCACTGAAACCAGTGATGCAGGTGGGAGCCTGAATATACTATTGAAACCAGTGATACAGATGGGAGCCTGAATAAACTACTGAAACCAGTAATACAGGTGGAAGCCTGAATAAACTACTGAAACCAGTGATACAGGTGGGAGCCTGAATAAACTACTGAAACCAGTGATACAGGTGTGAGCCTGAATAAACTACTGAAACCAGTGATACAGGTGGGAGCCTGAATAAACTACTGAAACCAGTGATACAGGTGGGAGCCTGAATAAACTACTGAAACCAGTGATACAGGTGGGAGCCTGAATAAACTACTGAAACAGGTGATACAGGTGGGAGCCGGAATAAACTACTGAAACCAGTGATACAGGTGGGAGCCGGAATAAACGACTGAAACCAGTGATACAGGTGGGAGCCTGAATAAACTACTGAAACCAGTGATACAGGTGGGAGCCTGAATAAACTATTGAAACCAGTGATACAGGTGGGAGCCTGAATAAACTATTGAAACCAGTGATGCAAGTGGGAGCCTGAATAAACTGCTGAAACAGGTGATACCGGTGCAAGCCTGAATAAACCACTGAAACCAGTGATACAGGTGGGAGCCTGAATAAACTATTGAAACCAGTGATACAGGTGGGAGCCTGAATAAACTACTGAAACCAGTGATACAGGTGGGAGCCTGAATAAACAACTGAAACCAGTGATAAAGGTGGAAGCCTGAATAAACCACTGAAACCAGTGATGCAGGTGGGAGCCTGAATATACTATTGAAACCAGTGATACAGATGGGAGCCTGAATAAACTACTGAAACCAGTAATACAGGTGGAAGCCTGAATAAACTACTGAAACCAGTGATACAGGTGGGAGCCTGAATAAACTACTGAAACCAGTGATACAGGTGGGAGACTGAATAAATTATTGAAACCAGTGATAAAGGTGGGAGACTGAATAAACTACTGAAACCAGTGATACAGGTGGGAGCCTGAATAAACTACTGAAACCAGTAATACAGGTGGAAGCCTGAATAAACTACTGAAACCAGTGATACAGGTGGGCGCCTGAATAAACTATTGAAACCGGTGATACAGGTGGGAGCCTGAATAAACTATTCAAACCAGTGATACAGGTGGGAGCCTGAATAAACTTTTCAAACCAGTGATACAGGTGGGAGCCTGAATAAACTACTGAAACCAGTGATACAGGTGGGAGCCTGAATAAACTATTGAAACCGGTGATACAGGTGGGAGCCTGAATAAACTACTGAAACCAGTGATACAGGTGCGAGCCTGAATAAACTACTGAAACCAGTGATACAGGTGGGAGCCTGAATAAACTATTGAAACCGGTGATACAGGTGGGAGCCTGAATAAACTATTGAAACCGGTGATACAGGTGGGAGACTGAATAAACTACTGAAACCAGTGATACAGGTGGGAGCCTGAATAAACTACTGAAACCAGTGATACAGGTGGGAGCCTGAATAAACTACTGAAACAGGTGATACAGGTGGGAGCCTGAATAAACTACTGAAACCAGTGATGCAGGTGCGAGCCTGAATAAACTACTGAAACAGGTGATACCGGTGGAAGCCTGAATAAACCACTGAAACCAGTGATACAGGTGGGAGCCTGAATAAACTATTGAAACCAGTGATACAGGTGGGAGCCTGAATAAACTACTGAAACCAGTGTTACAGGTGGGAGCCTGAATGAACTATTGAAACCAGTGATACAGGTGGGAGCCTGAATAAACTACTGAAACCAGTGATAAAGGTGGAAGCCTGAATAAACCAATGACACCAGTGATGCAGGTGGGAGCATGAATATACTATTGAAACCAGTGATACAGGTGGGAGCCTGAATAAACGACTGAAACCAGTGATACAGGTGGGAGCCTGAATAAACTACTGAAACCAGTAATACAGGTGGAAGCCTGAATAAACTACTGAAACCAGTGATACAGGTGGGAGCCCGAATAAACTATTGAAACCAGTGATACAGGTGGGAGCCTGAATAAACTACTGAAACCAGTGATACAGGTGGGAGCCTGAATAAACTATTGAAACCAGTGATACAGGTGGGAGCCTGAATAAACTATTCAAACCAGTGATACAGGTGGGAACCTGAATAAATGACTGAAACCATTGATACAGGTGGGAGCCTGAATAAACTACAGAAACCAGTGATACAGGTGGGAGCCTGAATAAACTATTGAAACCAGCGATACAGGTGGGAGCCTGAATAAACTACTGAAACCAGCGATACAGGTGGGAGCCTGAATAAACCACTGAAACCAGCGATACAGGTGGGAGCCTGAATAAACTACTGAAACCAGCGATACAGGTGGGAGCCTGAATAAACTACTGAAACCAGTGATGCAGGTGGAAGCCTGAATAAACCACTGAAAACAGTGATGCAGGTGGGAGCCTGAATATACGATTGAAACCAGTGATACAGGTGGGAGCCTGAATAAACTACTGAAACCAGTAATACAGGTGGAAGCCCGAATAAACCACTGAAAACAGTGATGCAGGTGGGAGCCTGAATATACTATTGAAACCAGTGATACAGGTGGGAGCCTGAATAAACTACTGAAACCAGTAATACAGGTGGAAGCCTGAATAAACTACTGAAACCAGTGATACAGGTGGGAGCCTGAATAAACTATTGAAACCAGTGATGCACGTGGGAGACTGAATAAATTATTGAAACCAGTGATACAGGTGGGAGACTGAATAAACGACTGAAACCAGTGATACAGGTGGGAGCCTGAATAAACTACTGAAACCAGTGATGCAGGTGGGAGCCTGAATAAACTACTGAAACCAGTGATACAGGTGGGAGCCTGAATAAACTACTGAAACCAGTGATACAGGTGGGAGCCTGAATAAACTATTGAAACCAGTGATACAGGTGGGAGCCTGAATAAACTACTGGAACCAGTGATACAGGTGGGAGCCTGAAAAAATACTGAAACCAGTGATACAGGTGGGAGCCTGAATAAACTACTGAAACCGGTGACACAGGTGGGAGCCTGAATAAACTATTGAAACCAGTGATACAGGTGGGAGCCTGAATAAACTATTGAAACCAGTGATGCACGTGGGAGACTGAATAAATTATTGAAACCAGTGATACAGGTGGGAGACTGAATAAACCACTGAAACCAGTAATACAGGTGGAAGCCTGAATAAACTATTCAAACCAGTGATACAGGTGGGAACCTGAATAAACGACTGAAACCATTGATACAGGTGGGAGCCTGAATAAACTACAGAAACCAGTGATACAGGTGGGAGCCTGAATAAACTATTGAAACCAGCGATACAGGTGGGAGCCTGAATAAACTACTGAAACCAGCGATACAGGTGGGAGCCTGAATAAACCACTGAAACCAGCGATAAAGGTGGGAGCCTGAATAAACTACTGAAACCAGCGATACAGGTGGGAGCCTGAATAAACTACTGAAACCAGTGATGCAGGTGGAAGCCTGAATAAACCACTGAAAACAGTGATGCAGGTGGGAGCCTGAATATACTATTGAAACCAGTGATACAGGTGGGAGCCTGAATAAACTACTGAAACCAGTGATACAGGTGGGAGCCTGAATAAACTATTGAAACCAGTGATGCACGTGGGAGACTGAATAAATTATTGAAACCAGTGATACAGGTGGGAGACTGAATAAACGACTGAAACCAGTGATACAGGTGGGAGACTGAATAAACTACTGAAACCAGTGATGCAGGTGGGAGCCTGAATAAACTACTGAAACCAGTGATACAGGTGGGAGCCTGAATAAACTACTGAAACCAGTGATGCAGGTGGGAGCCTGAATAAACTACTGAAACCAGTGACACAGGTGGGAGCCTGAATAAACTATTGAAACCGGTGATACAGGTGGGAACCTGAATAAACTACTGAAACCAGTGATACAGGTGGGAGCCTGAATTAAGTACTGAAACCAGTGATACAGGTGGGAGCCTGAATAAACTATTGAAACCAGTGATACAGGTGGGAGCCTGAATAAACTACTGGAACCAGTGATACAGGTGGGAGCCTGAATAAACTACTGAAACCAGTGATACAGGTGGGAGCCTGAATAAACTATTGAAACCAGTGATACAGGTGGGAGCCTGAATAAACTAAACTATTCAAACCAGTGATACAGGTGGGAGCCTGAATAAACGACTGAAACCAGTGATACAGGTGGGAGCCTGAATAAACGACAGAAACCAGTGATACAGGTGGGAGCCTGAATAAACTATTGAAACCAGCGATACAGGTGGGAGCCTGAATAAACTACTGAAACCAGCGATACAGGTGGGAGCCTGAATAAACTACTGAAACCAGCGATACAGGTGGGAGCCTGAATAAACTACTGAAACCAGCGATACAGGTGGGAGCCTGAATAAACTACTGAAACCAGCGATACAGGTGGGAGCCTGAATAAACTACTGAAACCAGTGATAAAGGTGGAAGCCTGAATAAACCACTGAAAACAGTGATGCAGGTGGGAGCCTGAATATACTATTGAAACCAGTGATACAGGTGGGAGCCTGAATAAACTACTGAAACCAGTAATACTGGTGGAAGCCTGAATAAACTACTCAAACCAGTGATACAGGTGGGAGTCTGAATAAACTATTGAAACCAGTGATGCACGTGGGAGACTGAATAAATTATTGAAACCAGTGATACAGGTGGGAGCCTGAATAAACTACTGAAACCAGCGATACAGGTGGGAGCCTGAATAAACGATTGAAACCAGTGATACAGGTGGGAGCCTGAATAAACTACTGAAACCAGTGATACAGGTGGGAGCCTGAATAAACTACTGAAACCAGTGATACAGGTGGGAGCCTGAATAAACTATTGAAACCAGTGATACAGGTGGGAGACTGAATAAACTACTGAAACCAGTGAGACAGGTGAGAGCCTGAATAAGCTATTGAATCCAGTGATACAGGTGGGAGCCTGAATAAACTACTGGAACCAGTGATACAGGTGGAAGCCTGAATAAACTACTGAAACCAGTGATACAGGTGGGAGCCTGAATAAACTATTGAAACCAGTGATTCAGGTGGGAGCCTGAATAAACTACTGAAACCAGTGATACAGGTGGGAGCCTGAATAAACTATTGAAACCAGTGATACAGGTGGGAGCCTGAACAAACTACTAAAACCAGTGATACAGGTGGGAGCCTGAACAAACTACTAAAACCAGTGATACAGGTGGGAGCCTGAATAATCTATTGAAACAGGTGAAACAGGTGGGAGCCTGAATAAACTACTGAAACCAGTGATAAAGGTGGGAGCATGAATAAACTACTGAAACCAGTGATAAAGGTGGGATCCTGAATAAACTACTGAAACCAGTGATACAGGTGGGATCCTGAATAAACTACTCAAACCAGTGATACAGGTGGGATCCTGAATAAACTACTGAAACCAGTGATACAGGTGGGATCCTGAATAAACTATTGAAACCAGTGATACAGGTGGGAGCCTGAATAAACTACTGAAACCAGTGATTCAGGTGGGAGCCTGAATAAACTACTGAAACCAGTGATACAGGTGGGAGCCTGAATAAACTACTGAAACCGGTGATACAGGTGGGAGCCTGAATAACCTATTGAAACCAGTGATACAGATGGGAGCCTGAATAAACTACTGAAACCAGTGATACAGGTGGGAGCCTGAATAAACTATTGAATCCAGTGATACAGGTGGGAGCCTGAATAAACTATTGAAACCAGTGATACAGATGGGAGCCTGAATAAACGACTGAAACCAGTGATACAGGTGGGATCCTGAATAAACCACTGAAACCAGTGAAGCAGGTGGGAGCCTGAATAAACTACTGAAACCGGTGATACAGGTGGGATCCTGAATAAACTATGTAAACCAGTGATACAGGTGGGAGCCTGAATAAACTACTGAAACCGGTGATACAGGTTGGAGCCTGAATAAACTATTGAAACCAGTAATACAGGTGGGAGCCTGAATAAACTATTTAAACCGGTGATACAGATGGGAGCCTGAATAAACTACTGAAACCAGTGATACAGGTGGGAGCCTGAATAAACTACTGAAACCAGTGATACAGGTGGGAGCCTGAATAAACTATTGAAACCAGTGGTACAGGTGGGAGCCTGAATAAACTACTGAAACCATGGATGCAGGTTGGAGCCTGAATAAACTATTGAAACCAGTGATACAGGTGGGAGCCTGAATAAACTACTGAAACCAGTGATACAGGTGGGAGCCTGAATAAACTATTGAAACCAGTGATGAAGGTGGGAGCCTGAATAAACTCCTGAAACCAGTGATATAGATGGGAGCCTGAATAAACTACTGAAACCAGTGATACAGGTGGGAGCCAGAATAAACTATTGAAAACAGTGATACAGGTGGGAGCCTGAATAAACTACTGAAACCGGTGATACAGGTTGGAGCCTGAATAAACTACTGAAACCAGTGATGCAGATGGGAGCCGGAATAAACTACTGAAACCAGTGATACAGGTGGGAGCCTGAATAAACTACTGAAACCAGGAATTCAGGTGGGAGCCTGAATAAACTATTGAAACCAGTGATAAACGTGGGAGCCTGAATCAACGACTGAAACCAGTCATACAGTTGGGAGCCTGAATAAACTATTGAAACCAGTGATACAGGTGTGATCCTGAATAAACTACTGAAACCAGTGATGCAGGTGGGAGCCTGAATAAACTACTGAAACCAGTGATACAGGTGGGAGCCTGAATAAACTACTGAAACCAGTGATACAGGTGTCATCCAGAATAAACGACTGAAACCAGTGATGCAGGTGGGAGCCTGAATAAACTATTGAAACCAGTGATACAGGAGGGAGCCTGAATAAACTATTGAAACCAGTGATACAGGTGTGATCCTGAATAAACTGTTGAAACCAGTGATGCAGGTGGGAGCCTGAATAAACTACTGAAACCAGGAATACACGTGGGAGCCTGAATAAACTATTGAAACCAGTGATACAGGTGTGATCCTGACTAAACTATTGAAACCAGTGATGCAGGTGGGAGCCTGAATAAACTACTGAAACCAGTAATACACGTGGGAGCCTGAATAAACTATTGAAACCAGTGATACTGGTGGGAGCCTGAATAAACCATTGAAACCAGTGATACAGGTGTGATCCTGAATAAACTACTGAAACCAGTGATACAGGTGGGAGCCTGAATAAACTACTGAAACCAGTGATACAGATGGGAGCCTGAATAAACTACTGAAACCAGAGATACAGGTGGGAGCCAGAATAAACTATTGAAACCAGTGATACAGGTGGGAGCCTGAATAAACTACTGAAACCGGTGATACAGGTTGGAGCCTGAATAAACTACTGAAAACAGTGATACAGATGGGAGCCTGAATAAACTACTGAAACCAGTGACACAGATGGGAGCCTGAATAAACTACTGAAACCAGTAACAAAGGTGGGAGCCGGAATAAACTACTGAAACCAGTGATACAGGTGGGAGCCTGAATAAACTACTGAAACCAGGAATTCAGGTGGGAGCCTGAATAAACTATTGAAACCAGTGATAAACGTGGGAGCCTGAATCAACGACTGAAACCAGTAATACAGTTGGGAGCCTGAATAAACTATTGAAACCAGTGATACAGGTGTGATCCTGAATAAACTACTGAAACCAGTGATGCAGGTGGGAGCCTGAATAAACTATTGAAACCAGTGATACAGGTGGGAGCCTCAATAAACTACTGAAACCAGTGATACAGGTGGGAGCCTGAATAAACTATTGAAACCAGTGATACAGGTGGGAGCCTGAATAAACTAAACTATTCAAACCAGTGATACAGGTGGGAGCCTGAATAAACGACTGAAACCAGTGATACAGGTGGGAGCCTGAATAAACGACAGAAACCAGTGATACAGGTGGGAGCCTGAATAAACTATTGAAACCAGCGATACAGGTGGGAGCCTGAATAAACTACTGAAACCAGCGATACAGGTGGGAGCCTGAATAAACTACTGAAACCAGCGATACAGGTGGGAGCCTGAATAAACTACTGAAACCAGCGATACAGGTGGGAGCCTGAATAAACTACTGAAACCAGCGATACAGGTGGGAGCCTGAATAAACTACTGAAACCAGCGATACAGGTGGGAGCCTGAATAAACTACTGAAACCAGTGATAAAGGTGGAAGCCTGAATAAACCACTGAAAACAGTGATGCAGGTGGGAGCCTGAATATACTATTGAAACCAGTGATACAGGTGGGAGCCTGAATAAACTACTGAAACCAGTAATACTGGTGGAAGCCTGAATAAACTACTCAAACCAGTGATACAGGTGGGAGTCTGAATAAACTATTGAAACCAGTGATGCACGTGGGAGACTGAATAAATTATTGAAACCAGTGATACAGGTGGGAGCCTGAATAAACTACTGAAACCAGCGATACAGGTGGGAGCCTGAATAAACGATTGAAACCAGTGATACAGGTGGGAGCCTGAATAAACTACTGAAACCAGTGATACAGGTGGGAGCCTGAATAAACTACTGAAACCAGTGATACAGGTGGGAGCCTGAATAAACTACTGAAACCGGTGACACAGGTGGGAGCCTGAATAAACTATTGAAACCAGTGATACAGGTGGGAGACTGAATAAACTACTGAAACCAGTGAGACAGGTGAGAGCCTGAATAAGCTATTGAATCCAGTGATACAGGTGGGAGCCTGAATAAACTACTGGAACCAGTGATACAGGTGGAAGCCTGAATAAACTACTGAAACCAGTGATACAGGTGGGAGCCTGAATAAACTATTGAAACCAGTGATTCAGGTGGGAGCCTGAATAAACTACTGAAACCAGTGATACAGGTGGGAGCCTGAATAAACTATTGAAACCAGTGATACAGGTGGGAGCCTGAACAAACTACTAAAACCAGTGATACAGGTGGGAGCCTGAACAAACTACTAAAACCAGTGATACAGGTGGGAGCCTGAATAATCGATTGAAACAGGTGAAACAGGTGGGAGCCTGAATAAACTACTGAAACCAGTGATAAAGGTGGGAGCATGAATAAACTACTGAAACCAGTGATAAAGGTGGGATCCTGAATAAACTACTGAAACCAGTGATACAGGTGGGATCCTGAATAAACTACTCAAACCAGTGATACAGGTGGGATCCTGAATAAACTACTGAAACCAGTGATACAGGTGGGATCCTGAATAAACTATTGAAACCAGTGATACAGGTGGGAGCCTGAATAAACTACTGAAACCAGTGATTCAGGTGGGAGCCTGAATAAACTACTGAAACCAGTGATACAGGTGGGAGCCTGAATAAACTACTGAAACCGGTGATACAGGTGGGAGCCTGAATAACCTATTGAAACCAGTGATACAGATGGGAGCCTGAATAAACTACTGAAACCAGTGATACAGGTGGGAGCCTGAATAAACTATTGAATCCAGTGATACAGGTGGGAGCCTGAATAAACTATTGAAACCAGTGATACAGATGGGAGCCTGAATAAACGACTGAAACCAGTGATACAGGTGGGATCCTGAATAAACCACTGAAACCAGTGAAGCAGGTGGGAGCCTGAATAAACTACTGAAACCGGTGATACAGGTGGGATCCTGAATAAACTATGTAAACCAGTGATACAGGTGGGAGCCTGAATAAACTACTGAAACCGGTGATACAGGTTGGAGCCTGAATAAACTATTGAAACCAGTAATACAGGTGGGAGCCTGAATAAACTATTTAAACCGGTGATACAGATGGGAGCCTGAATAAACTACTGAAACCAGTGATACAGGTGGGAGCCTGAATAAACTACTGAAACCAGTGATACAGGTGGGAGCCTGAATAAACTATTGAAACCAGTGGTACAGGTGGGAGCCTGAATAAACTACTGAAACCATGGATGCAGGTTGGAGCCTGAATAAACTATTGAAACCAGTGATACAGGTGGGAGCCTGAATAAACTACTGAAACCAGTGATACAGGTGGGAGCCTGAATAAACTATTGAAACCAGTGATGAAGGTGGGAGCCTGAATAAACTCCTGAAACCAGTGATATAGATGGGAGCCTGAATAAACTACTGAAACCAGTGATACAGGTGGGAGCCAGAATAAACTATTGAAAACAGTGATACAGGTGGGAGCCTGAATAAACTACTGAAACCGGTGATACAGGTTGGAGCCTGAATAAACTACTGAAACCAGTGATACAGATGGGAGCCGGAATAAACTACTGAAACCAGTGATACAGGTGGGAGCCTGAATAAACTACTGAAACCAGGAATTCAGGTGGGAGCCTGAATAAACTATTGAAACCAGTGATAAACGTGGGAGCCTGAATCAACGACTGAAACCAGTCATACAGTTGGGAGCCTGAATAAACTATTGAAACCAGTGATACAGGTGTGATCCTGAATAAACTACTGAAACCAGTGATGCAGGTGGGAGCCTGAATAAACCACTGAAACCAGTGATACAGGTGGGAGCCTGAATAAACTACTGAAACCAGTGATACAGGTGTCATCCAGAATAAACGACTGAAACCAGTGATGCAGGTGGGAGCCTGAATAAACTATTGAAACCAGTGATACAGGTGGGAGCCTGAATAAACTATTGAAACCAGTGATACAGGTGTGATCCTGAATAAACTGTTGAAACCAGTGATGCAGGTGGGAGCCTGAATAAACTACTGAAACCAGGAATACACGTGGGAGCCTGAATAAACTATTGAAACCAGTGATACAGGTGTGATCCTGACTAAACTATTGAAACCAGTGATGCAGGTGGGAGCCTGAATAAACTACTGAAACCAGTAATACACGTGGGAGCCTGAATAAACTATTGAAACCAGTGATACTGGTGGGAGCCTGAATAAACCATTGAAACCAGTGATACAGGTGTGATCCTGAATAAACTACTGAAACCAGTGATACAGGTGGGAGCCTGAATAAACTACTGAAACCAGTGATACAGATGGGAGCCTGAATAAACTACTGAAACCAGAGATACAGGTGGGAGCCAGAATAAACTATTGAAACCAGTGATACAGGTGGGAGCCTGAATAAACTACTGAAACCGGTGATACAGGTTGGAGCCTGAATAAACTACTGAAACCAGTGATACAGATGGGAGCCTGAATAAACTACTGAAACCAGTGACACAGATGGGAGCCTGAATAAACTACTGAAACCAGTAACAAAGGTGGGAGCCGGAATAAACTACTGAAACCAGTGATACAGGTGGGAGCCTGAATAAACTACTGAAACCAGGAATTCAGGTGGGAGCCTGAATAAACTATTGAAACCAGTGATAAACGTGGGAGCCTGAATCAACGACTGAAACCAGTAATAAAGTTGGGAGCATGAATAAACTATTGAAACCAGTGATACAGGTGTGATCCTGAATAAACTACTGAAACCAGTGATGCAGGTGGGAGCCTGAATAAACTATTGAAACCAGTGATACAGGTGGGAGCCTCAATAAACTACTGAAAGCAGTGATACAGGTGTCATCCAGAATAAACGACTGAAACCAGTGATGCAGGTGGGAGCCTGAATAAACTATTGAAACCAGTGATACAGGTGGGAGCCTGAATAAACGACTGAAACCAGTGATACAGGTGTCATCCTAAATAAACTACTGAAACCAGTGATATGGGTTGGAGTCTGAATAAACTAATGAAACCAGTGATACAGGTGGGAGCCTGAATAAACTATTGAAAACAGTAATACAGGTGGGAGCCTGAATAAACTACTGAAACCAGTGATACTGGTGGGAGCCTGAATAAACTACTGACACCAGTAATACAGGAGGGAGCCCGAATAAACTGCTGACACCAGTGATACAGGTGGGAGCCTGAATAAACTACTGAAACCAGTGATACAGGTGGGAGCCTGAATAAACCACTGAAACCAGTAATACAGGTGGGAGCCTGAATAAACTATTGAAACCAGTGATACAGGGATGAGCCTGAATAAACTATTGAAACCAGTGATATGGGGAGGAGCTTGAATAAACTTTTGAAACCAGTGATACAGGTGGGAGCCTGAATAAACTATTTAAACCGGTGATGCAGGTGGGAGCCTGAATAAACTATTGAAACCAGTGATGCAGGTGGGAGCCTGAATAAACTACTGAAACCAGTAATACAGGTGGGAGCCTGAATAACCTACTGAAACCATTGATCCAGGTGGGAGCCTGAATAAACTATTGAAACCAGTGATCCAGGTGGGAGCCTGAATAAACTACTGAAACCAGTAATACAGGTGGGAGCCTGAATAAACTGCTGAAACCAGTGATCCAGGTGGGAGCCTGAATAAACTACTGAAACCAGTGATACAGGTGGGAGCCTGAAGAAACTACTGAAACCAGTAATACACGTGGGAGCCTGAATAAACTACTGAAACCAGTAATACAGGTGTCACCGAAATAAACTACTGAAACCAGTGATATAGGTTGGAGTCTGAATAAACTAATGAAACCAGTGATACAGGTGGGAGCCTGAATAAACTACTGAAACCAGTAATACAGGTGTAATCCTAAATAAACTACTGAAACCAGTGATATAGGTTGGAGTCTGAATAAACTAATGAAACCAGTGATACAGGTGGGAGCCTGAATAAACTACTGAAACCAGTAATACAGGTGGGAGCCTGAATAAACTACTGAAACCAGTGATACTGGTGGGAGCCTGAATAAACTACTGAAACCAGGAATACAGGTGGGACCCTGAATAAACTATTGAAACCAGTGATACAGTTGGGAGCCTGAATAAACTATTGAAACCAGTAATATAGGTGGGAACCTGAATAAACTACTGAAACCAGTAATACAGTTGAGAGCCCGAATAAACTACTGACACCAGTGATACAGGTGGGAGCCTGAATAAACTATTGAAACCAGTGATACAGGTGGGAGCCTGAACCAACTATTGAAACCAGTGATACAGCTGGGAGCCTGAATAAACTATTGAAACCAGTGATACAGGGAGGAGCCTGAATAAACTACTGAAACCAGTGATACAGGTGGGAGCCTGAATAAACTATTGAAACCAGTGATATAGGGAGGAGCCTGAATAAAATATTGAAACCAGTGATACAGTTGGGAGCCTGAATAAACAATTGAAACCGGTGATACAGGTGGGAGCCTCAATAAACTACTGAAACCAGTAATGTAGGTGGGAGCCTGAATAAACTACTGAATCCAGTGATACAGATGTCATCCTCAATAAACGACTGAAACCAGTGATACAGGTGGGAGCCTGAATAAATTACTGAAACCAGTGATACAGGTGGGAGCCTGAATAAACTACTGAAACCAGTAATACAGGTGGGACCCTGAATAAACTACTGAAACCAGTGATGCAGGTTGGAGCCTGAATAAACTACTGAAACCAGTGATACAGGTGGGAGCCTGAATAAACGACTGAAACCAGTGATACAGGTGGGAGCCTGAATAAACTAGTGAAACCAGTGATTCAGGTGGGAGCCTGAACAAACTACTGAAACCAGTGATACAGGTGTCATCCTAAATAAACTACTGAAACCTGTGATACAGGTTGGAGCCTGAATAAACTACTGAAACCAGTGATACAGGTGGGAGCCTGAATATACTACTGAAACTAGTGACACAGGTGGGAGCCTGAATAAACTACTAAAACCATTGATACCGGTGGGAGACTGAATAAACTACTGAA
This sequence comes from Heptranchias perlo, assembly GCF_035084215.1. Lineage (NCBI taxonomy): Eukaryota > Metazoa > Chordata > Chondrichthyes > Hexanchiformes > Hexanchidae > Heptranchias > Heptranchias perlo. The sequence goes on along the minus strand of NW_027139238.1, from coordinate 393,691 downwards.
ACCAGTGATACAGGTGGGAGCCTGAATAAACTACTGAAACCAGTGATACAGGTGGGAGCCTGAATAAACTACTGAAACCAGTGATACAGGGGGGAGCCTGAATAAACGACTGAAACCAGTGATACAGGTGTCATCCTAAATAAACTGCTGAAACCATTGATGCAGATGGGAGCCTGAATAAACTGCTGAAACCAGTGATACAGGTGGGAGCCTGAATAAACTACTGAAACCAGTGATACAGGTGTCATCCTAAATAAACTACTGAAACCAGTGATGCAGGTTGGAGCCTGAATAAACTACTGAAACCAGTGACACAGGTGGGAGCCTGAATAAACTACTGAAACCAGTGATAGAGGTGGGAGCCTGAATAAACGACTAAAACCAGGGATACCGGTGGGAGACTGAATAAACTATTGAAACCTGTGATACAGGTTGGAGCCTGAATAAACTAATGAAACCAGTGATACAGGTGGGAGCCTGAATTCACGAGTGAAACCGGTGATACAGGTGGGAGCCTGTATAAACTACTAAAACCGGTGATACAGGTGGGAGACTGAATAAACTACTGAAACCAGTGATACAGGTTGGAGCCTGAATAAACGACTGAAACCAGTGATACAGGTGGGAGCCTGAATAAACTACTAAAACCGGTGATACAGGTGGGAGACTGAATAAACGACTGAAACCAGTGATGCAGGTTGGAGCCTGAATAAACGACTGAAACCAGTGATACAGGTAGGAGCCTGAATAAACTACTAAAACCAGTGATACAGGTGGGAGCCTGAATAAACTATTGAAACCAGTGATACAGGTGGGAGCCTGAATAAACTACTGAAACAGGTGATACAGGTGGGAGACTGAATAAACGACTGAAACCAGTGATGCAGGTTGAAGCCTGAATAAACGACTGAAACCAGTGATACAGGTGGGAGCCTGAATAAACTACTAAAACCAGTGATGCAGGTGGGAGCCTGAATAAACTATTGAAACCAGTGATACAGGTGGGAGCCTGAATAAACGACTGAAACAGGTGATACAGGTGGGAGACTGAATAAACTATGGAAACCAGTGACACAGGTGGGAGCCTGAATGAACGACTGAAACCAGTGATCCAGGTGGGAGCCTGAATAAACTATTGAAACCAGTGATACAGGTGGGAGCCTGAATAAACTATTGAAACCAGTGATACAGGTGGGAGCCTGAATGAACGACTGAAACCAGTGATACAGGTGGGAGCCTGAATAAACTACTGAAACCAGTGATACAGGTGGGAGCCTGAATAAACTACTGAAACCAGTGATCCAGGTTGGAGCCTGAATAAACTATTGAAACCAGTGATACAGGTGGGAGCCTGAATAAACTATTGAAACCAGTGATACAGGTTGGAGCCTGAACAAAACTACTGAAACCAGTGATACAGGTGGGAGCCTGAATAAACTACTGAAACCAGTGATGCAGGTTGGAGCCTGAATAAACCATTGAAACCAGTGATACAGGTTGGAGCCTGAATAAACTACTGAAACCAGTGATACAGGTTGGAGCCTGAATAAACTATTGAAACCAGTGATACAGGTGGAAGCCTGAATAAACTATTGAAACCGGTGATACAGGTGGGAGCCTGAATAAACTATTGAAACCGGTGATACAGGTGGGAGCCTGAATAAACTACTGTAACCAGTGATGCAGGTGGGAGCCTGAATAAACTACTGAAACCAGTGATGCAGGTGGGAGCCTGAATAAACTATTGAAACCAGTAATATAGGTGGGAACCTGAATAAACTACTGAAACCAGTAATACAGGTGAGAGCCCAAATAAACTACTGACACCAGTGATACAGGTGTGAGCCTGAATAAACTATTGAAACCAGTGATTCAGGTGGGAGCCTGAATAAACCATTGAAACCAGTGATACAGGTGGGAGCCTGAATAAACTATTGAAACCAGTGATACAGGGAGGAGCCTGAATAAACTACTGAAACCAGCGATACAGGTGGGAGCCTGAATAAACTATTGAAAGCAGTGATATAGTGAGGAGCCTGAATAAAATATTGAAACCAGTGATACAGGTGGGAGCCTGAATAAACAATTGAAACAGGTGATACGGTTGGGAGCCTGAATAAACTACTGAAACCAGTGATAAAAGTGGGAGCCTGAATAAACCATTGAAACCGGTGATACAGGTGGGAGCCTGAATAAACTACTGAAACCAGTGATACAGGTGGGAGCCTGAATAAATTACTGAAACCAGTGATGCAGGTTGGAGCCTGAATAAACGACTGAAACCAGTAATACAGGTGCGACCCTGAATAAACTACTGAAACCAGTGATGCAGGTTGGAGCCTGAATAAACTACTGAAACAGGTGATACAGGTCGGAGACTGAATAAACTATTGAAACCAGTGACACAGGTGGGAGCCTGAATGAACGACTGAAACCAGTGATACAGGTGGGAGCCTGAATAAACTATTGAAACCAGTGATACAGGTGGGAGCCTGAATAAACTACTGATGCAGGTTGGAGCCTGAATAAACTACTGAAACCAGTGATACAGGTGTCATCCTAAATAAACTACTGAAACCAGTGATGCAGGTTGGAGCCTGAATAAACTACTGAAACCAGTGATACAGGTGGGAGGCTGAATAAACTCCTGAAACCAGTGATACAGGTGGGAGCCTGAATCAACTACGAAAACCAGGGATACCGGTGGGAGACTGAATAAACTACTGAAACCGGTGATACAGGTGGGAGACTGAATAAACTACTGAAACCAGTGATGCAGGTTGGAGCCTGAATAAACGACTGAAACCAGTGATACAGGTGGGAGCCTGAATAAACTACTAAAACCAGTGATACAGGTGGGAGACTGAATAAACTACTGAAACCAGTGATACAGGTGGGAGCCTGAATAAATTACTGAAACCAGTGATGCAGGTTGGAGCCTGAATAAACTACTGAAACCAGTAATACAGGTGCGACCCTGAATAAACTACTGAAACCAGTGATGCAGGTTGGAGCCTGAATAAACTACTGAAACAGGTGATACAGGTCGGAGACTGAATAAACTATTGAAACCAGTGACACAGGTGGGAGCCTGAATGAACGACTGAAACCAGTGATACAGGTGGGAGCCTGAATAAACTATTGAAACCAGTGATACAGGTGGGAGCCTGAATAAACAATTGAAACAAGTGATACAGGTGGGAGCCTGAATAAACTACTGATGCAGGTTGGAGCCTGAATAAACTACTGAAACCAGTGATACAGGTGTCATCCTAAATAAACTCCTGAAAACAGTGATGCAGGTTGGAGCCTGAATAAACTACTGAAACCAGTGATACAGGTGGGAGGCTGAATAAACTCCTGAAACCAGTGATACAGGTGGGAGCCTGAATCAACTACGAAAACCAGGGATACCGGTGGGAGACTGAATAAACTACTGAAACCGGTGATACAGGTGGGAGACTGAATAAACTACTGAAACCAGTGATGCAGGTTGGAGCCTGAATAAACGACTGAAACCAGTGATACAGGTGGGAGCCTGAATAAACTACTAAAACCAGTGATACAGGTGGGAGACTGAATAAACTACTGAAACCAGTGATGCAGGTTGGAGCCTGAAAAACGACTGAAACCAGTGATACAGGTGGGAGCCTGAATAAACTACTAAAACCAGTGATACAGGTGGGAGCCTGAATAAACCATTGAAACCAGTGATACAGGTTGGAGCCTGAATAAACTACTGAAACAGGTGATACAGGTGGGAGACTGAATAAACGATTGAAACCAGTGATACAGGTGGGAGCCTGAATGAACGACTGAAACTAGTGATACAGGTGTCATCCTAAATAAACTACTGAAACCAGTGATACAGGTTGGAGCCTGAATAAACTACTGAAACCAGTGATACAGGTTGGAGCCTGAATAAACTATTGAAACCAGTGATACAGGTTGGAGCCTGAATAAACTACTGAAACCAGTGATGCAGGTTGGAGCCTGAATAAACTACTGAAACCAGTGATGCAGGTTGGAGCCTGAATAAACTATTGAAACCAGTGATACAGGTGGAAGCCTGAATAAACTATTGAAACCGGTGATACAGGTGGGAGCCTGAATAAACTACTGAAACCATTGATGCAGGTGGGAGCCTGAATAAACTATTGAAACCAGTGATACAGTTGGGAGCCTGAATTAACTACTGAAACCGGTGGTACAGGTGGGAGCCTGAATAAACTACTGAAACCAGTGATACAGGTGGGAGCCTGAATAAACTACTGAAACCGGTGACACAGGTGGGAGCCTGAAAAAACGACTGAAACCAGTGATGCAGGTGGGAGCCTGAATGAACTATTGAAACCAGTGAAACAGGTTGGAGCCTGAACAAACTACTGAAACAGTTGATACAGGTGGGTGCCTGAATAAACTACTGAAACCAGTGATACAGGTGGGAGCCTGAATAAACTGCTGTAACCAGTGACACAGGTGGGAGCCTGAATAAACTACTGAAACCAGTAATACAGGTGGGACCCTGAATAAACTACTGAAACCAGTGATACAGGTTGGAGCCTGAACAAACTATTTAAACCGGTGATGCAGGTGGGAGCCTGAATAAACTACTGAAACCAGTAATACAGGTGGGAGCCTGAATAAACTACTGAAACCAGTAAGACAGGTGGGAGCCTTAATAAACTACTGAAACCAGTGATACAGGTGAGAGCCTGAATTAACTAGTGAAACCGGTGATACAGGTGGGAGCCTGAATAAACTATTGAAACTAGTGATACAGGTTGAAGCCTGAATAAACTACTGAAACCAGTGATACAGGTGTCATCCTAAATAAACTACTGAAACCAGTGATACAGGTTGGAGCCTGAATAAACTACTGAAACCAGTGATACAAGTGGGAGCCTGAATAAACCAGTGAAACCGGTGATGCAGGTGGGAGCCTGAATAAACTACTGAAACCAGTGATACAGGTGGGAGCCTGAATTGACAAGTGAAACCGGTGATACAGGTGGGAGCCTTAGTAAACTATTGAAACAAGTGATGCAGGTGGGAGCCTGAATAAACTAGTGAAACCAGCGATACAGGTGGGAGACTGAATAATCTATTGAAACAGGTGATACGGTTGGGACCCTGAATAAACGACTGAAACCAGTGATACAGGTTGGAGGTTGAATAAACCACGATAACCAGTGATACAGGTGGGAGCCTGAATAAACTACTGAAACCAGTGATACAGGTGGGAGCCTCAATAAACTACTGAAACCAGTGATACAGGTGGGAGGTTGAATAAAACACGATAACCAGTGATACAGGTGGGAGCCTGAATAAACTACTGAAACCAGTGATAGAGGTGGGAGCCTGAATTAACTACTGAAACCATTGATGCAGGTGGAACCTGAATAAACTACTGATACAGATGGGATCCTGAATAAACTACTGAAACCAGTGATACAGGTGGGAGCCTGAATAAACTACTGAAACCAGTGATACAGGTGTCATCCTAAATAAACTACTGAAACCAGTGATACAGGTTGGAGCCTGTATAAACTACTGAAACCAGTGATACAAGTGGGAGCCTGAATAAACTAGTGAAACCGGTGATGCAGGTGGGAGCCTGAATAAACTATTGAAACCAGTGATACAGGTGGGAGCCTGAATAAACTACTGAAACCAGTGATACCGGTGGGAGACTGAATAAACTATTGAAATCAGTGATACAGGTTGGAGCCTGAATAAACTACTGAAACCAGTGATACAGGTGGGAGCCTGAATTAACTAGTGAAACCGGTGATACAGGTGGGAGCCTGAATAAACTATTGAAACGAGTAATACAGGTGGGAGCCTGAATAAACTATTGAAACCAGTAATACAGGTGGGAGCCTGAATAAACTATTGAAACCAGTGAGACAGGTGGGAGCCTGAATAAACTATTGAAAGCAGTGATACAGGTGGGAGCCTGAATAAACTACTAAAACCAGTGATACTGGTGGGAGCCTGAAAACTATTGAAACCTGTGATACAGGTTGGAGCCTGAATAAACTACTGAAACCAGTAATACAGGTGGGACCCTGAATAAACTACTGAAACCAGTGATACAGGTTGGAGCCTGAACAAACTATTTAAACCGGTGATACAGGTGGGAGCCTGAATAAACTACTGAAACCAGTAATACAGGTGGGAGCCTGAATAAACTACTGAAACCAGTAATACAGGTGGGAGCCTGAATAAACTACTGAAACCAGTGATACAGGTGGGAGCCTGAATTAACTAGTGAAACCGGTGATACAGGTGGGAGCCTGAATAAACTATTGAAACGAGTGATACAGGTTGAAGCCTGAATAAACTACTGAAACCAGTGATACAGGTGTCATCCTAAATAAACTACTGAAACCAGTGATCCAGGTTGGAGCCTGAATAAACTACTGAAACCGGTGATACAGGTGGGAGCCTGAGTAAACTATTGAAACCAGTGATGCAGGTGGGAGCCTGAATAAACTACTGAAACCAGCGATACAGGTGGGAGCCTGAATAAACTACTGAAACCAGTGATACAGGTGGGAGGTTGAATAAACCACGATAACCAGTGATACAGGTGGGAGCCTGAATAAACTACTGAAACCAGTGATACAGGTGGGAGCCTCAATAAACTACTGAAACCATTGATACAGGTGGGAGGTTGAATAAAACACGATAACCAGTGATACAGGTGGGAGCCTGAATAAACTACTGAAACCAGTGATAGAGGTGGGAGCCTGAATTAACTACTGAAACCAGTGATGCAGGTGGAACCTGAATAAACTACTGATACAGATGGGATACTGAATAAACTACTGAAACCAGTGATACAGGTTGGAGCCTGAATAAACTACTGAAACCAGTGATACAGGTGGGAGCCTGAATAAACTACTGAAACCAGTGATACAGGTGTCATCCTAAATAAACTACTGAAACCAGTGATACAGGTTGGAGCCTGTATAAACTACTGAAACCAGTGATACAAGTGGGAGCCTGAATAAACTAGTGAAACCGGTGATGCAGGTGGGAGCCTGAATAAACTATTGAAACCAGTGATACAGGTGGGAGCCTGAATAAACTACTGAAACCAGTGATACCGGTGGGAGACTGAATAAACTATTGAAATCAGTGATAGAGGTTGGAGCCTGAATAAACTACTGAAACCAGTGATACAGGTGGGAGCCTGAATTAACTAGTGAAACCGGTGATACAGGTGGGAGCCTGAATAAACTATTGAAACGAGTAATACAGGTGGGAGCCTGAATCAACTATTGAAACCAATGATACAGGTGGGAGCCTCAATGAACTATTGAAACCAGTAATACAGGTGGGAGCCTGAATAAACTATTGAAACCAGTAATACAGGTGGGAGCCTGAATAAACTATTGAAACCAGTGATACAGGTGGGAGCCTGAATAAACTATTGAAACCAGTGATACAGGTGGGAGCCTGAATAAACTACTGAAACCAGTGATACAGGTGGGAGCCTGAATAAACTACTAAAACCAGAGATGCCGGTGGGAGACTGAATAAACTATTGAAACCAGTGATACAGGTTGGAGCCTGAATAAACTCCTGAAACCAGTGATACAGGTGGGAGCCTGAATTAACTCGTGAAACCGGTGATACAGGTGGGAGCCTGAATAAACTATTGAAACCGGTGATACAGGTGGGAGCCTGAATAAACTACTGAAACCAGTAATACAGGTGGGAGCCTGAATAAACTATCGAAACCGGTGATACAGGTGGGAGCCTGAATAAACTACTGAAACCAGTGATACAGGTGGGAGCCTGAATTAACTGCTGAAACCAGCGATACAGGTGGGAGCCTGAATAAACTACTGAAACCAGTGATACAGGTGGGAGCCTGAATTAACTACTGAAACCAGTGATGCAGGTGGGAGCCTGAATAAACTATGGAAACCGGTGATACAGGTGGGAGCCTGAATAAACTACTGAAACCAGTGATACAGCTGGGAGCCTGAATAAACCACTGAAACCAGTGATACAGGTGGGAGCCTGAATAAACTACTGAAACCAGTGATACAGGTGGGAGCCTGAATTAACTACTGAAACCAGTGATACAGGTGGGAGCCTGAATAAACTACTGAAACCAGTGATACAGTTGGGAGCCTGAATAAACTATCGAAACCGGTGATACAGGTGGGAGCCTGAATAAACTATTGAAACCGGTGATACAGGTGGGAGCCTGAATAAACTACTGAAACCGGTGATACAGGTGGGACCCTGAATAAACTACTGAAACCAGTGATACAGGTGGGAGCCTGAATAAACTATCGAAACCGGTGATACAGGTGGGAGCCTGAATTAACTACTGAAACCAGTGATACAGGTGGGAGCCTGAATAAACTACTGAAACCAGTGATGCAGGTGGGAGCCTGAATAAACTACTGAAACCAGTGATAAAGGTGGGAGCCTGAATAAACTATCGAAACCGGTGATACAGGTGGGAGCCTGAATAAACTACTGAAACCGGTGATACAGGTGGGAGCCTGAATAAACTATCGAAACCGGTGATACAGGTGGGAGCCTGAATAAACTACTGAAACCAGTGATACAGGTGGGAGCCTGAATAAACTATCGAAACCGGTGATACAGGTGGGAGCCTGAATAAACTGCTGAAACCGGTGATACAGGTGGGAGCCTGAATAAACTATCGAAACCGGTGATACAGGTGGGAGCCTGAATAAACTACTGAAACCAGTGATACGAGTGGGAGCCTGAATAAACTATTGAAACCAGTGACACAGGTGGGAGCCTGAATAAATGACTAAAACCGTTGATGCAGGTGGGAGCCTGAATAAACTACTGAAACCAGTGATACAGGTGGGAGCCTGAATAAACTACTGAAACCAGTGATACCGGTGGGAGACTGAATAAACTATTGAAATCAGTGATACAGGTTGGAGCCTGAATAAACTACTGAAACCAGTGATACAGGTGGGAGCCTGAATTAACTAGTGAAACCGGTGATACAGGTGGGAGCCTGAATAAACTATTGAAACGAGTAATAAAGGTGGGAGCCTGAATAAACTATTGAAACCAGTAATACAGGTGGGAGCCTGAATAAACTATTGAAACCAGTGATACAGGTGGGAGCCTGAATAAACTATTGAAAGCAGTGATACAGGTGGGAGCCTGAATAAACTACTAAAACCAGTGATACTGGTGGGAGCCTGAAAACTATTGAAACCTGTGATACAGGTTGGAGCCTGAATAAACTACTGAAACCAGTAATACAGGTGGGACCCTGAATAAACTACTGAAACCAGTGATACAGGTTGGAGCCTGAACAAACTATTTAAACCGGTGATACAGGTGGGAGCCTGAATAAACTACTGAAACCAGTAATACAGGTGGGAGCCTGAATAAACTACTGAAACCAGTAATACAGGTGGGAGCCTGAATAAACTACTGAAACCAGTGATACAGGTGGGAGCCTGAATTAACTAGTGAAACCGGTGATACAGGTGGGAGCCTGAATAAACTATTGAAACGAGTGATACAGGTTGAAGCCTGAATAAACTACTGAAACCAGAGATACAGGTGTCATCCTAAATAAACTACTGAAACCAGTGATCCAGGTTGGAGCCTGAATAAACTACTGAAACCGGTGATACAGGTGGGAGCCTGAGTAAACTATTGAAACCGGTGATGCAGGTGGGAGCCTGAATAAACTACTGAAACCAGCGATACAGGTGGGAGCCTGAATGAACTACTGAAACCAGTGATACAGGTGGGAGGTTGAATAAACCACGATAACCAGTGATACAGGTGGGAGCCTGAATAAACTACTGAAACCAGTGATACAGGTGGGAGCCTCAATAAACTACTGAAACCATTGATACAGGTGGGAGGTTGAATAAAACACGATAACCAGTGATACAGGTGGGAGCCTGAATAAACTACTGAAACCAGTGATACAGGTGGGAGCCTGAATAAACTACTGAAACCAGTGATACAGGTGTCATCCTAAATAAACTACTGAAACCAGTGATACAGGTTGGAGCCTGTATAAACTACTGAAACCAGTGATACAAGTGGGAGCCTGAATAAACTAGTGAAACCGGTGATGCAGGTGGGAGCCTGAATAAACTATTGAAACCAGTGATACAGGTGGGAGCCTGAATAAACTACTGAAACCAGTGATACCGGTGGGAGACTGAATAAACTATTGAAATCAGTGATAGAGGTTGGAGCCTGAATAAACTACTGAAACCAGTGATACAGGTGGGAGCCTGAATTAACTAGTGAAACCGGTGATACAGGTGGGAGCCTGAATAAACTATTGAAACGAGTAATACAGGTGGGAGCCTGAATCAACTATTGAAACCAATGATACAGGTGGGAGCCTCAATGAACTATTGAAACCAGTAATACAGGTGGGAGCCTGAATAAACTATTGAAACCAGTAATACAGGTGGGAGCCTGAATAAACTATTGAAACCAGTGATACAGGTGGGAGCCTGAATAAACTATTGAAACCAGTGATACAGGTGGGAGCCTGAATAAACTACTGAAACCAGTGATACAGGTGGGAGCCTGAATAAACTACTAAAACCAGTGATGCCGGTGGGAGACTGAATAAACTATTGAAACCAGTGATACAGGTTGGAGCCTGAATAAACTACTGAAACCAGTGATACAGGTGGGAGCCTGAATTAACCAGTGAAACCGGTGATACAGGTGGGAGCCTGAATAAACTATTGAAACCGGTGATACAGGTGGGAGCCTGAATAAACTACTGAAACCAGTAATACAGGTGGGAGCCTGAATAAACTATCGAAACCGGTGATACAGGTGGGAGCCTGAATAAACTCCTGAAACCAGTGATACAGGTGGGAGCCTGAATTAACTGCTGAAACCAGCGATACAGGTGGGAGCCTGAATAAACTACTGAAACCAGTGATACAGGTGGGAGCCTGAATTAACTACTGAAACCAGTGATACAGGTGGGAGCCTGAATAAACTATGGAAACCGGTGATACAGGTGGGAGCCTGAATAAATTACTGAAACCAGTGATACAGCTGGGAGCCTGAATAAACCACTGAAACCAGTGATACAGGTGGGAGCCTGAATAAACTACTGAAACCAGTGATACAGGTGGGAGCCTGAATTAACTACTGAAACCAGTGATACAGGTGGGAGCCTGAATAAACTACTGAAACCAGTGATACAGGTGGGAGCCTGAATAAACTATCGAAACCGGTGATACAGGTGGGAGCCTGAATTAACTACTGAAACCAGTGATACAGGTGGGAGCCTGAATAAACTACTGAAACCAGTGATGCAGGTGGGAGCCTGAATAAACTACTGAAACCAGTGATAAAGGTGGGAGCCTGAATAAACTATCGAAACCGGTGATACAGGTGGGAGCCTGAATAAACTACTGAAACCGGTGATACAGGTGGGAGCCTGAATAAACTATCGAAACCGGTGATACAGGTGGGAGCCTGAATAAACTACTGAAACCAGTGATACAGGTGGGAGCCTGAATAAACTATCGAAACCGGTGATACAGGTGGGAGCCTGAATAAACTGCTGAAACCGGTGATACAGGTGGGAGCCTGAATAAACTATTGAAACCAGTGACACAGGTGGGAGCCTGAATAAATGACTAAAACCGTTGATGCAGGTGGGAGCCTGAATAAACTACTGAAACCAATGATACAGGTGGGAGCCTGAATAAACTGTTGAAACCAGTGATGCAGGTGGGAGCCTGAATAAACTATTGAATCCAGTGATACGGGTGGGAGCCTGAATAAACTATTGAAACCAGTGATACAGGTGGGAGCCTGAAAAAACGACTGAAACCAGTGATACAGGTGGGAGCCTGAATAAACTACTGAAACCAGTGATACAGGTGGGAGCCTGAATAAACTACTGAAACCAGTGATACAGGTGGGAGCCTGAATAAACTACTGAAACCAGTAATACAGGTGGCAGCCTGAATAGACGACTGAAACCAGTGATACAGGTGGGAGCCTGAATAAACTACTGAAACCAGTGATACAGGTGGGAGCCTGAATTAACTAGTGAAACCGGTGATACAGGTGGGAGCCTGAATAAACTATTGAAACTAGTGATACAGGTTGGAGCCTGAATAAACTACTGAAACCAGTGATGCAGGTGTCATCCTAAATAAACTACTGAAACCAGTGATACAGGTTGGAGCCTGAATAAACTACTGAAACCAGTGATACAGGTGGGAGCCTGAATTGACAAGTGAAACCGGTGATACAGGTGGGAGCCTGAGTAAACTATTGAAACCAGTGATACAGGTGGGAGCCTGAATAAACTATTGAAACCAGTGATACAGGTGGGAGCCTGAATAAACTAGTGAAACCAGTGATACAGGTGGGAGCCTGAATAAACTACTGAAACCAGTGATACAGGTGGTAGCCTGAATTGACAAGTGAAACCGGTGATACAGGTGGGAGCCTGAGTAAACTATTGAAACCAGTGATACAGGTGGGAGCCTGAATAAACTGTTGAAACCAGTGATACAGGTGGGAGCCTGAATAAACTACTGAAACCAGCGATACAGGTGGGAGCCTGAATAAACTATTGAAACAGGTGATACGGTTGGGACCCTGAATAAACTACTGAAACCAGTGATGCAGGTGGGAGCCTGAATTAACTACTGAAACCAGTGATACAGGTGGGAGCCTCAATAAACTACTGAAACCAGTGATACAGGTGGGAGGTTGAATAAACCACGATAACCAGTGATACAGGTGGGAGCCTGAATAAACTACTGAAACCAGTGATAGAGGTGGGAGCCTGAATAAACTGCTGAAACCAGTGATACAGGTGGGACCCTGAATAAGCTCCTGAAACCAGTGATACAGGTGGGAGCCTGAATAAACTGCTGAAACCAGTGATACAGTTGGGACCCTGAATAAACTACTGAAACCAGTGATACAGGTTGGAGCCTGAATAAACTACTGAAACCAGTGATACAGGTGGGAGCCTGAATAAACTACTGAAACCAGTGATACAGGTGTCATCCTAAATAAACTACTGAAACCAGTGATACAGGTTGGAGCCTGAATAAACTACTGAAACCAGTGATACAAGTGGGAGCCTGAATAAACCACTGAAACCAGTGATACAGGTGGGAGCCTGAATAAACTACTGAAACCAGTGATACAGGTGGGACCCTGAATTAACTACTGAAACCAGCGATACAGGTGGGAGCCTGAATAAACTACTGAAACCAGTGATACAGGTGGGAGCCTGAATTAACTACTGAAACCAGTGATACAGGTGGGAGCCTGAATAAACTATGGAAACCGGTGATACAGGTGGGAGCCTGAATAAACTACTGAAACCAGTGATACAGCTGGGAGCCTGAATAAACCACTGAAACCAGTGATACAGGTGGGAGCCTGAATAAACTACTGAAACCAGTGATACAGGTGGGAGCCTGAATAAACTATCGAAACCGGTGATACAGGTGGGAGCCTGAATAAACTGCTGAAACCGGTGATACAGGTGGGAGCCTGAATAAACTATCGAAACCGGTGATACAGGTGGGAGCCTGAATAAACTACTGAAACCAGTGATACGAGTGGGAGCCTGAATAAACTATTGAAACCAGTGACACAGGTGGGAGCCTGAATAAATGACTCAAACCGTTGATGCAGGTGGGAGCCTGAATAAACTACTGAAACCAATGATACAGGTGGGAGCCTGAATAAACTGTTGAAACCAGTGATGCAGGTGGGAGCCTGAATAAACTATTGAATCCAGTGATACGGGTGGGAGCCTGAATAAACTATTGAAACCAGTGATACAGGTGGGAGCCTGAAAAAACGACTGAAACCAGTGATACAGGTGGGAGCCTGAATAAACTACTGAAACCAGTGATACAGGTGGGAGCCTGAATAAACTACTGAAACCAGTGATACAGGTGGGAGCCTGAATAAACTACTGAAACCAGTAATACAGGTGGCAGCCTGAATAGACGACTGAAACCAGTGATACAGGTGGGAGCCTGAATAAACTACTGAAACCAGTGATACAGGTGGGAGCCTGAATTAACTAGTGAAACCGGTGATACAGGTGGGAGCCTGAATAAACTATTGAAACTAGTGATACAGGTTGGAGCCTGAATAAACTACTGAAACCAGTGATGCAGGTGTCATCCTAAATAAACTACTGAAACCAGTGATACAGGTTGGAGCCTGAATAAACTACTGAAACCAGTGATACAGGTGGGAGCCTGAATTGACAAGTGAAACCGGTGATACAGGTGGGAGCCTGAGTAAACTATTGAAACCAGTGATACAGGTGGGAGCCTGAATAAACTATTGAAACCAGTGATACAGGTTGGAGCCTGAATAAACTACTGAAACCAGTGATGCAGGTGTCATCCTAAATAAACTACTGAAACCAGTGATACAGGTTGGAGCCTGAATAAACTACTGAAACCAGTGATACAGGTGGGAGCCTGAATTGACAAGTGAAACCGGTGATACAGGTGGGAGCCTGAGTAAACTATTGAAACCAGTGATACAGGTGGGAGCCTGAATAAACTATTGAAACCAGTGATACAGGTGGGAGCCTGAATAAACTAGTGAAACCAGTGATACAGGTGGGAGCCTGAATAAACTACTGAAACCAGTGATACAGGTGGTAGCCTGAATTGACAAGTGAAACCGGTGATACAGGTGGGAGCCTGAGTAAACTATTGAAACCAGTGATACAGGTGGGAGCCTGAATAAACTATTGAAACCAGTGATACAGGTGGGAGCCTGAATAAACTACTGAAACCAGCGATGCAGGTGGGAGCCTGAATAAACTATTGAAACAGGTGATACGGTTGGGACCCTGAATAAACTACTGAAACCAGTGATGCAGGTGGGAGCCTGAATTAACTACTGAAACCAGTGATACAGGTGGGAGCCTCAATAAACTACTGAAACCAGTGATACAGGTGGGAGGTTGAATAAACCACGATAACCAGTGATACAGGTGGGAGCCTGAATAAACTACTGAAACCAGTGATAGAGGTGGGAGCCTGAATAAACTGCTGAAACCAGTGATACAGGTGGGACCCTGAATAAGCTCCTGAAACCAGTGATACAGGTGGGAGCCTGAATAAACTGCTGAAACCAGTGATACAGTTGGGACCCTGAATAAACTACTGAAACCAGTGATACAGGTTGGAGCCTGAATAAACTACTGAAACCAGTGATACAGGTGGGAGCCTGAATAAACTACTGAAACCAGTGATACAGGTGTCATCCTAAATAAACTACTGAAACCAGTGATACAGGTTGGAGCCTGAATAAACTACTGAAACCAGTGATACAAGTGGGAGCCTGAATAAACCACTGAAACCAGTGATACAGGTGGGAGCCTGAATAAACTACTGAAACCAGTGATACAGGTGGGACCCTGAATTAACTACTGAAACCAGCGATACAGGTGGGAGCCTGAATAAACTACTGAAACCAGTGATACAGGTGGGAGCCTGAATTAACTACTGAAACCAGTGATACAGGTGGGAGCCTGAATAAACTATGGAAACCTGTGATACAGGTGGGAGCCTGAATAAACTACTGAAACCAGTGATACAGCTGGGAGCCTGAATAAACCACTGAAACCAGTGATACAGGTGGGAGCCTGAATAAACTACTGAAACCAGTGATACAGGTGGGAGCCTGAATAAACTATCGAAACCGGTGATACAGGTGGGAGCCTGAATAAACTGCTGAAACCGGTGATACAGGTGGGAGCCTGAATAAACTATCGAAACCGGTGATACAGGTGGGAGCCTGAATAAACTACTGAAACCAGTGATACGAGTGGGAGCCTGAATAAACTATTGAAACCAGTGACACAGGTGGGAGCCTGAATAAATGACTAAAACCGTTGATGCAGGTGGGAGCCTGAATAAACTACTGAAACCAATGATACAGGTGGGAGCCTGAATAAACTGTTGAAACCAGTGATGCAGGTGGGAGCCTGAATAAACTATTGAATCCAGTGATACGGGTGGGAGCCTGAATAAACTATTGAAACCAGTGATACAGGTGGGAGCCTGAAAAAACGACTGAAACCAGTGATACAGGTGGGAGCCTGAATAAACTACTGAAACCAGTGATACAGGTGGGAGCCTGAATAAACTACTGAAACCAGTGATACAGGTGGGAGCCTGAATAAACTACTGAAACCAGTAATACAGGTGGCAGCCTGAATAGACGACTGAAACCAGTGATACAGGTGGGAGCCTGAATAAACTACTGAAACCAGTGATACAGGTGGGAGCCTGAATTAACTAGTGAAACCGGTGATACAGGTGGGAGCCTGAATAAACTATTGAAACTAGTGATACAGGTTGGAGCCTGAATAAACTACTGAAACCAGTGATGCAGGTGTCATCCTAAATAAACTACTGAAACCAGTGATACAGGTTGGAGCCTGAATAAACTACTGAAACCAGTGATACAGGTGGGAGCCTGAATTGACAAGTGAAACCGGTGATACAGGTGGGAGCCTGAGTAAACTATTGAAACCAGTGATACAGGTGGGAGCCTGAATAAACTATTGAAACCAGTGATACAGGTGGGAGCCTGAATAAACTAGTGAAACCAGTGATACAGGTGGGAGCCTGAATAAACTACTGAAACCAGTGATACAGGTGGTAGCCTGAATTGACAAGTGAAACCGGTGATACAGGTGGGAGCCTGAGTAAACTATTGAAACCAGTGATACAGGTGGGAGCCTGAATAAACTATTGAAACCAGTGATACAGGTGGGAGCCTGAGTAAACTACTGAAACCAGCGATACAGGTGGGAGCCTGAATAAACTATTGAAACAGGTGATACGGTTGGGACCCTGAATAAACTACTGAAACCAGTGATGCAGGTGGGAGCCTGAATTAACTACTGAAACCAGTGATACAGGTGGGAGCCTCAATAAACTACTGAAACCAGTGATACAGGTGGGAGGTTGAATAAACCACGATAACCAGTGATACAGGTGGGAGCCTGAATAAACGACTGAAACCAGTGATAGAGGTGGGAGCCTGAATAAACTGCTGAAACCAGTGATACAGGTGGGACCCTGAATAAGCTCCTGAAACCAGTGATACAGGTGGGAGCCTGAATAAACTGCTGAAACCAGTGATACAGTTGGGACCCTGAATAAACTACTGAAACCAGTGATACAGGTTGGAGCCTGAATAAACTACTGAAACCAGTGATACAGGTGGGAGCCTGAATAAACTACTGAAACCAGTGATACAGGTGTCATCCTAAATAAACTACTGAAACCAGTGATACAGGTTGGAGCCTGAATAAACTACTGAAACCAGTGATACAAGTGGGAGCCTGAATAAACCACTGAAACCAGTGATACAGGTGGGAGCCTGAATAAACTACTGAAACCAGTGATACAGGTGGGACCCTGAATTAACTACTGAAACCAGCGATACAGGTGGGAGCCTGAATAAACTACTGAAACCAGTGATACAGGTGGGAGCCTGAATTAACTACTGAAACCAGTGATACAGGTGGGAGCCTGAATAAACTATGGAAACCGGTGATACAGGTGGGAGCCTGAATAAACTACTGAAACCAGTGAAACAGCTGGGAGCCTGAATAAACCACTGAAACCAGTGATACAGGTGGGAGCCTGAATAAACTACTGAAACCAGTGATACAGGTGGGAGCCTGAATTAACTACTGAAACCAGTGATACAGGTGGGAGCCTGAATAAACTACTGAAACCAGTGATACAGGTGGGAGCCTGAATAAACTACTGAAACCAGTGATACAGGTGGGAGCCTGAATAAACTATCGAAACCGGTGATACAGGTGGGAGCCTGAATAAACTATTGAAACCGGTGATACAGGTGGGAGCCTGAATAAACTACTGAAACCGGTGATACAGGTGGGAGCCTGAATAAACTACTGAAACCAGTGATACAGGTGGGAGCCTGAATAAACTATCGAAACCGGTGATACAGGTGGGAGCCTGAATTAACTACTGAAACCAGTGATACAGGTGGGAGCCTGAATAAACTACTGAAACCAGTGATACAGGTGGGAGCCTGAATAAACTACTGAAACCAGTGATAAAGGTGGGAGCCTGAATAAACTATCGAAACCGGTGATACAGGTGGGAGCCTGAATAAACTACTGAAACCGGTGATACAGGTGGGAGCCTGAATAAACTATCGAAACCGGTGATACAGGTGGGAGCCTGAATAAACGACTGAAACCAGTGATACAGGTGGGAGCCTGAATAAACTATCGAAACCGGTGATACAGGTGGGAGCCTGAATAAACTACTGAAACCGGTGATACAGGTGGGAGCCTGAATAAACTATCGAAACCGGTGATACAGGTGGGAGCCTGAATAAACTACTGAAACCAGTGATACAGGTGGGAGCCTGAATAAACTATCGAAACCGGTGATACAGGTGGGAGCCTGAATAAACGACTGAAACCGGTGATGCAGGTGGGAGCCTGAATAAACGACTGAAACCGGTGATACAGGTGGGAGCCTGAATAAACTATTGAAACCAGTGATACGGGTGGGAGCCTGAATAAACTATTGAAACCAGTGACACAGGTGGGAGCCTGAATAAATGACTAAAACCGTTGATACAGGTGGGAGCCTGAATAAACTACTGAAACCAGTGATACAGGTGGGAGCCTGAATAAACTGTTGAAACCAGTGATGCAGGTGGGAGCCTGAATAAACTATTGAATCCAGTGATACGGGTGGGAGCCTGAATAAACTATTGAAACCAGTGATACAGGTGGGAGCCTGAAAAAACGACTGAAACCAGTGATACAGGTGGGAGCCTGAATAAACTACTGAAACCAGTGATACAGGTGGGAGCCTGAATAAACTACTGAAACCAGTGATACAGGTGGGAGCCTGAATAAACTACTGAAACCAGTAATACAGGTGGGAGCCTGAATAAACTACTGAAACCAGTGATACAGGTGGGAGCCTGAATAAACTACTGAAACCAGTGATACAGGTGGGAGCCTGAATTAACTAGTGAAACCGGTGATGCAGGTGGGAGCCTGAATAAACTATTGAAACAAGTGATACAGGTTGGAGCCTGAATAAACTACTGAAACCAGTGATGCAGGTGTCATCCTAAATAAACTACTGAAACCAGTGATACAGGTTGGAGCCTGAATAAACTACTGAAACCAGTGATACAGGTGGGAGCCTGAATTGACAAGTGAAACCGGTGATACAGGTGGGAGCCTCAATAAACTACTGAAACCAGTGATACAGGTGGGAGGTTGAATAAACCACGATAACCAGTGATACAGGTGGGAGCCTGAATAAACTACTGAAACCAGTGATAGAGGTGGGAGCCTGAATAAACTGCTGAAACCAGTGATACAGGTGGGACCCTGAATAAGCTACTGAAACCAGTGATACAGGTGGGAGCCTGAATAAACTGCTGAAACCAGTGATACAGTTGGGACCCTGAATAAACTACTGAAACCAGTGATACAGGTTGGAGCCTGAATAAACTACTGAAACCAGTGATACAGGTGGGAGCCTGAATAAACTACTGAAACCAGTGATACAGGTGTCATCCTAAATAAACTACTGAAACCAGTGATACAGGTTGGAGCCTGAATAAACTACTGAAACCAGTGATACAAGTGGGAGCCTGAATAAACCACTGAAACCAGTGATACAGGTGGGAGCCTGAATAAACTACTGAAACCAGTGATACAGGTGGGACCCTGAATTAACTACTGAAACCAGCGATACAGGTGGGAGCCTGAATAAACTACTGAAACCAGTGATACAGGTGGGAGCCTGAATTAACTACTGAAACCAGTGATACAGGTGGGAGCCTGAATAAACTATGGAAACCGGTGATACAGGTGGGAGCCTGAATAAACTACTGAAACCAGTGATACAGCTGGGAGCCTGAATAAACCACTGAAACCAGTGATACAGGTGGGAGCCTGAATAAACTACTGAAACCAGTGATACAGGTGGGAGCCTGAATTAACTACTGAAACCAGTGATACAGGTGGGAGCCTGAATAAACTACTGAAACCAGTGATACAGGTGGGAGCCTGAATAAACTACTGAAACCAGTGATGCAGGTGGGAGCCTGAATAAACTATCGAAACCGGTGATACAGGTGGGAGCCTGAATAAACTATTGAAACCGGTGATACAGGTGGGAGCCTGAATAAACTACTGAAACCGGTGATACAGGTGGGAGCCTGAATAAACTACTGAAACCAGTGATACAGGTGGGAGCCTGAATAAACTATCGAAACCGGTGATACAGGTGGGAGCCTGAATTAACTACTGAAACCATTGATACAGGTGGGAGCCTGAATAAACTACTGAAACCAGTGATACAGGTGGGAGCCTGAATAAACTACTGAAACCAGTGATAAAGGTGGGAGCCTGAATAAACTATCGAAACCGGTGATACAGGTGGGAGCCTGAATAAACTACTGAAACCGGTGATACAGGTGGGAGCCTGAATACACGACTGAAACCAGTGATACAGGTGGGAGCCTGAATAAACTATCGAAACCGGTGATACAGGTGGGAGCCTGAATAAACTACTGAAACCGGTGATACAGGTGGGAGCCTGAATAAACTACTGAAACCAGTGATACAGGTGGGAGCCTGAATAAACTATCGAAACCGGTGATACAGGTGGGAGCCTGAATAAACGACTGAAAGCGGTGATGCAGGTGGGAGCCTGAATAAACGACTGAAACCGGTGATACAGGTGGGAGCCTGAATAAACTATTGAAACCAGTGATACGGGTGGGAGCCTGAATAAACTATTGAAACCAGTGACACAGGTGGGAGCCTGAATAAATGACTAAAAACCGTTGATACAGGTGGGAGCCTGAATAAACTACTGAAACCAGTGATACAGGTGGGAGCCTGAATAAACTGTTGAAACCAGTGATGCAGGTGGGAGCCTGAATAAACTATTGAATCCAGTGATACGGGTGGGAGCCTGAATAAACTATTGAAACCAGTGATACAGGTGGGAGCCTGAAAAAACGACTGAAACCAGTGATACAGGTGGGAGCCTGAATAAACTACTGAAACCAGTGATACAGGTGGGAGCCTGAATAAACTACTGAAACCAGTGATACATGTGGGAGCCTGAATAAACTACTGAAACCAGTAATACAGGTGGGAGCCTGAATAAACTACTGAAACCAGTGATACAGGTGGGAGCCTGAATAAACTACTGAAACCAGTGATACAGGTGGGAGCCTGAATTAACTAGTGAAACCGGTGATACAGGTGGGAGCCTGAATAAACTATTGAAACTAGTGATACAGGTTGGAGCCTGAATAAACTACTGAAACCAGTGATGCAGGTGTCATCCTAAATAAACTACTGAAACCAGTGATACAGGTTGGAGCCTGAATAAACTACTGAAACCAGTGATACAGGTGGGAGCCTGAATTGACAAGTGAAACCGGTGATACAGGTGGGAGCCTGAGTAAACTATTGAAACCAGTGATACAGGTGGGAGCCTGAATAAACTATTGAAACCAGTGATACAGGTGGGAGCCTGAATAAACTAGTGAAACCAGTGATACAGGTGGGAGCCTGAATAAACTACTGAAACCAGTGATACAGGTGGTCGCCTGAATTGACAAGTGAAACCGGTGATACAGGTGGGAGCCTGAGTAAACTATTGAAACCAGTGATACAGGTGGGAGCCTGAATAAACTATTGAAACCAGTGATACAGGTGGGAGCCTGAATAAACTACTGAAACCAGCGATACAGGTGGGAGCCTGAATAAACTATTGAAACAGGTGATACGGTTGGGACCCTGAATAAACTACTGAAACCAGTGATGCAGGTGGGAGCCTGAATTAACTACTGAAACCAGTGATACAGGTGGGAGCCTCAATAAACTACTGAAACCAGTGATACAGGTGGGAGGTTGAATAAACCACGATAACCAGTGATACAGGTGGGAGCCTGAATAAACTACTGAAACCAGTGATAGAGGTGGGAGCCTGAATAAACTGCTGAAACCAGTGATACAGGTGGGACCCTGAATAAGCTACTGAAACCAGTGATACAGGTGGGAGCCTGAATAAACTGCTGTAACCAGTGATACAGGTGGGACCCTGAATAAACTACTGAAACCAGTGATACAGGTTGGAGCCTGAATAAACTACTGAAACCAGTGATACAGGTTTGAGCCTGAATAAACTACTGAAACCAGTGATACAGGTGTCATCCTAAATAAACTACTGAAACCAGTGATACAGGTTGGAGCCTGAATAAACTACTGAAACCAGTGATGCAGGTGGGAGCCTGAATAAACTACTGAAACCAGTGATACAGGTGGGAGCCTGAATAAACTACTAAAACCAGTGATACAGGTGGGAGCCTGAATTAACTAGTGAAACCGGTGATACCGGTGGGAGACTGAATAAACTATTGAAACCAGTGATACAGGTTGGAGCCTGAATAAACTACTGAAACCAGTGATACAGGTGGGAGCCTGAATTAACTAGTGAAACCGGTGATACAGGTGGGAGCCTGAATAAACTATTGAAACCGGTGATACAGGTGGGAGCCTGAATAAACTATCGAAACCGGTGATACAGGTGGGAGCCTGAAGAAACTACTGAAACCAGTGATACAGGTGGGAGCCTGAATAAACTACTGAAACCAGTGATACAGGTGGGAGCCTGAATAAACTACTGAAACCAGTAAGATAGGTGGAAGCCTGAATAAACTACTGAAACCAGTGATGCAGGTGGGAGCCTGAATAAACTATTGAAACCAGTGATACAGGTGGGAGCCTGAATAAACTACTGAAACCAGTGATACAGGAGGGAGCCTGAATTAACTACTGAAACCAGTGATACAGGTGGGAGCCTGAATAAACTACTGAAACCAGTGATACAGGTGGGAGCCTGAATAAACTATCGAAACGGGTGATACAGGTGGGAGCCTGAATAAACTACTGAAACCAGTGATACAGGTGGGAGCCTGAATAAACTACTGAAACCAGTGATACAGGTGGGAGCCTGAATAAACTATTGAAACCAGTGATACGGGTGGGAGCCTGAATAAACTACTGAAACCAGTGATAGAGGTGGGAGCCTGAATAAACTGCTGAAACCAGTGATACAGGTGGGAGCCTGAATAAACTGCTGAAACCAGTGATACAGGTGGGACCCTGAATAAACTACTGAAACCAGTGATACAGGTTGGAGCCTGAATAAACTACTGAAACCAGTGATACAGGTGGGAGCCTGAATAAACTATTGAAACCAGTGATACAGGTGGTAGCCTGAATAAACTACTGAAACCAGCGATACAGGTGGGAGCCTGAATAAACTATTGAAACAGGTGATTCGGTTGGGACCCTGAATAAACTACTGAAACCAGTGATGCAGGTGGGAGCCTGAATTAACTACTGAAACCAGTGATACAGGTGGGATCCTCAATAAACTACTGAAACCAGTGATACAGGTGGGAGGTTGAATAAACCACGATAACCAGTGATACAGGTGGGAGCCTGAATAAACTGCTGAAACCAGTGATACAGGTGGGACCCTGAATAAGCTACTGAAACCAGTGATACAGGTGGGAGCCTGAATAAACTGCTGAAACCAGTGATACAGGTGGGACCCTGAATAAACTACTGAAACCAGTGATACAGGTGGGAGCCTGAATAAACTACTGAAACCAGTGATAAAGGTGGGAGCCTGAATAAACTATCGAAACCGGTGATACAGGTGGGAGCCTGAATAAACTACTGAAACCGGTGATACAGGTGGGAGCCTGAATAAACTATCGAAACCGGTGATACAGGTGGGAGCCTGAATAAACGACTGAAACCAGTGATACAGGTGGGAGCCTGAATAAACTATCGAAACCGGTGATACAGGTGGGAGCCTGAATAAACTACTGAAACCGGTGATACAGGTGGGAGCCTGAATAAACTATCGAAACCGGTGATACAGGTGGGAGCCTGAATAAACTACTGAAACCAGTGATACAGGTGGGAGCCTGAATAAACTATCGAAACCGGTGATACAGGTGGGAGCCTGAATAAACGACTGAAACCGGTGATGCAGGTGGGAGCCTGAATAAACGACTGAAACCGGTGATACAGGTGGGAGCCTGAATAAACTATTGAAACCAGTGATACGGGTGGGAGCCTGAATAAACTATTGAAACCAGTGACACAGGTGGGAGCCTGAATAAATGACTAAAACCGTTGATACAGGTGGGAGCCTGAATAAACTACTGAAACCAGTGATACAGGTGGGAGCCTGAATAAACTGTTGAAACCAGTGATGCAGGTGGGAGCCTGAATAAACTATTGAATCCAGTGATACGGGTGGGAGCCTGAATAAACTATTGAAACCAGTGATACAGGTGGGAGCCTGAAAAAACGACTGAAACCAGTGATACAGGTGGGAGCCTGAATAAACTACTGAAACCAGTGATACAGGTGGGAGCCTGAATAAACTACTGAAACCAGTGATACAGGTGGGAGCCTGAATAAACTACTGAAACCAGTAATACAGGTGGGAGCCTGAATAAACTACTGAAACCAGTGATACAGGTGGGAGCCTGAATAAACTACTGAAACCAGTGATACAGGTGGGAGCCTGAATTAACTAGTGAAACCGGTGATGCAGGTGGGAGCCTGAATAAACTATTGAAACAAGTGATACAGGTTGGAGCCTGAATAAACTACTGAAACCAGTGATGCAGGTGTCATCCTAAATAAACTACTGAAACCAGTGATACAGGTTGGAGCCTGAATAAACTACTGAAACCAGTGATACAGGTGGGAGCCTGAATTGACAAGTGAAACCGGTGATACAGGTGGGAGCCTCAATAAACTACTGAAACCAGTGATACAGGTGGGAGGTTGAATAAACCACGATAACCAGTGATACAGGTGGGAGCCTGAATAAACTACTGAAACCAGTGATAGAGGTGGGAGCCTGAATAAACTGCTGAAACCAGTGATACAGGTGGGACCCTGAATAAGCTACTGAAACCAGTGATACAGGTGGGAGCCTGAATAAACTGCTGAAACCAGTGATACAGTTGGGACCCTGAATAAACTACTGAAACCAGTGATACAGGTTGGAGCCTGAATAAACTACTGAAACCAGTGATACAGGTGGGAGCCTGAATAAACTACTGAAACCAGTGATACAGGTGTCATCCTAAATAAACTACTGAAACCAGTGATACAGGTTGGAGCCTGAATAAACTACTGAAACCAGTGATACAAGTGGGAGCCTGAATAAACCACTGAAACCAGTGATACAGGTGGGAGCCTGAATAAACTACTGAAACCAGTGATACAGGTGGGACCCTGAATTAACTACTGAAACCAGCGATACAGGTGGGAGCCTGAATAAACTACTGAAACCAGTGATACAGGTGGGAGCCTGAATTAACTACTGAAACCAGTGATACAGGTGGGAGCCTGAATAAACTATGGAAACCGGTGATACAGGTGGGAGCCTGAATAAACTACTGAAACCAGTGATACAGCTGGGAGCCTGAATAAACCACTGAAACCAGTGATACAGGTGGGAGCCTGAATAAACTACTGAAACCAGTGATACAGGTGGGAGCCTGAATTAACTACTGAAACCAGTGATACAGGTGGGAGCCTGAATAAACTACTGAAACCAGTGATACAGGTGGGAGCCTGAATAAACTACTGAAACCAGTGATGCAGGTGGGAGCCTGAATAAACTATCGAAACCGGTGATACAGGTGGGAGCCTGAATAAACTATTGAAACCGGTGATACAGGTGGGAGCCTGAATAAACTACTGAAACCGGTGATACAGGTGGGAGCCTGAATAAACTACTGAAACCAGTGATACAGGTGGGAGCCTGAATAAACTATCGAAACCGGTGATACAGGTGGGAGCCTGAATTAACTACTGAAACCATTGATACAGGTGGGAGCCTGAATAAACTACTGAAACCAGTGATACAGGTGGGAGCCTGAATAAACTACTGAAACCAGTGATAAAGGTGGGAGCCTGAATAAACTATCGAAACCGGTGATACAGGTGGGAGCCTGAATAAACTACTGAAACCGGTGATACAGGTGGGAGCCTGAATACACGACTGAAACCAGTGATACAGGTGGGAGCCTGAATAAACTATCGAAACCGGTGATACAGGTGGGAGCCTGAATAAACTACTGAAACCGGTGATACAGGTGGGAGCCTGAATAAACTACTGAAACCAGTGATACAGGTGGGAGCCTGAATAAACTATCGAAACCGGTGATACAGGTGGGAGCCTGAATAAACGACTGAAAGCGGTGATGCAGGTGGGAGCCTGAATAAACGACTGAAACCGGTGATACAGGTGGGAGCCTGAATAAACTATTGAAACCAGTGATACGGGTGGGAGCCTGAATAAACTATTGAAACCAGTGACACAGGTGGGAGCCTGAATAAATGACTAAAAACCGTTGATACAGGTGGGAGCCTGAATAAACTACTGAAACCAGTGATACAGGTGGGAGCCTGAATAAACTGTTGAAACCAGTGATGCAGGTGGGAGCCTGAATAAACTATTGAATCCAGTGATACGGGTGGGAGCCTGAATAAACTATTGAAACCAGTGATACAGGTGGGAGCCTGAAAAAACGACTGAAACCAGTGATACAGGTGGGAGCCTGAATAAACTACTGAAACCAGTGATACAGGTGGGAGCCTGAATAAACTACTGAAACCAGTGATACATGTGGGAGCCTGAATAAACTACTGAAACCAGTAATACAGGTGGGAGCCTGAATAAACTACTGAAACCAGTGATACAGGTGGGAGCCTGAATAAACTACTGAAACCAGTGATACAGGTGGGAGCCTGAATTAACTAGTGAAACCGGTGATACAGGTGGGAGCCTGAATAAACTATTGAAACTAGTGATACAGGTTGGAGCCTGAATAAACTACTGAAACCAGTGATGCAGGTGTCATCCTAAATAAACTACTGAAACCAGTGATACAGGTTGGAGCCTGAATAAACTACTGAAACCAGTGATACAGGTGGGAGCCTGAATTGACAAGTGAAACCGGTGATACAGGTGGGAGCCTGAGTAAACTATTGAAACCAGTGATACAGGTGGGAGCCTGAATAAACTATTGAAACCAGTGATACAGGTGGGAGCCTGAATAAACTAGTGAAACCAGTGATACAGGTGGGAGCCTGAATAAACTACTGAAACCAGTGATACAGGTGGTCGCCTGAATTGACAAGTGAAACCGGTGATACAGGTGGGAGCCTGAGTAAACTATTGAAACCAGTGATACAGGTGGGAGCCTGAATAAACTATTGAAACCAGTGATACAGGTGGGAGCCTGAATAAACTACTGAAACCAGCGATACAGGTGGGAGCCTGAATAAACTATTGAAACAGGTGATACGGTTGGGACCCTGAATAAACTACTGAAACCAGTGATGCAGGTGGGAGCCTGAATTAACTACTGAAACCAGTGATACAGGTGGGAGCCTCAATAAACTACTGAAACCAGTGATACAGGTGGGAGGTTGAATAAACCACGATAACCAGTGATACAGGTGGGAGCCTGAATAAACTACTGAAACCAGTGATAGAGGTGGGAGCCTGAATAAACTGCTGAAACCAGTGATACAGGTGGGACCCTGAATAAGCTACTGAAACCAGTGATACAGGTGGGAGCCTGAATAAACTGCTGTAACCAGTGATACAGGTGGGACCCTGAATAAACTACTGAAACCAGTGATACAGGTTGGAGCCTGAATAAACTACTGAAACCAGTGATACAGGTTTGAGCCTGAATAAACTACTGAAACCAGTGATACAGGTGTCATCCTAAATAAACTACTGAAACCAGTGATACAGGTTGGAGCCTGAATAAACTACTGAAACCAGTGATGCAGGTGGGAGCCTGAATAAACTACTGAAACCAGTGATACAGGTGGGAGCCTGAATAAACTACTAAAACCAGTGATACAGGTGGGAGCCTGAATTAACTAGTGAAACCGGTGATACCGGTGGGAGACTGAATAAACTATTGAAACCAGTGATACAGGTTGGAGCCTGAATAAACTACTGAAACCAGTGATACAGGTGGGAGCCTGAATTAACTAGTGAAACCGGTGATACAGGTGGGAGCCTGAATAAACTATTGAAACCGGTGATACAGGTGGGAGCCTGAATAAACTATCGAAACCGGTGATACAGGTGGGAGCCTGAAGAAACTACTGAAACCAGTGATACAGGTGGGAGCCTGAATAAACTACTGAAACCAGTGATACAGGTGGGAGCCTGAATAAACTACTGAAACCAGTAAGATAGGTGGAAGCCTGAATAAACTACTGAAACCAGTGATGCAGGTGGGAGCCTGAATAAACTATTGAAACCAGTGATACAGGTGGGAGCCTGAATAAACTACTGAAACCAGTGATACAGGAGGGAGCCTGAATTAACTACTGAAACCAGTGATACAGGTGGGAGCCTGAATAAACTACTGAAACCAGTGATACAGGTGGGAGCCTGAATAAACTATCGAAACGGGTGATACAGGTGGGAGCCTGAATAAACTACTGAAACCAGTGATACAGGTGGGAGCCTGAATAAACTACTGAAACCAGTGATACAGGTGGGAGCCTGAATAAACTATTGAAACCAGTGATACGGGTGGGAGCCTGAATAAACTACTGAAACCAGTGATAGAGGTGGGAGCCTGAATAAACTGCTGAAACCAGTGATACAGGTGGGAGCCTGAATAAACTGCTGAAACCAGTGATACAGGTGGGACCCTGAATAAACTACTGAAACCAGTGATACAGGTTGGAGCCTGAATAAACTACTGAAACCAGTGATACAGGTGGGAGCCTGAATAAACTATTGAAACCAGTGATACAGGTGGTAGCCTGAATAAACTACTGAAACCAGCGATACAGGTGGGAGCCTGAATAAACTATTGAAACAGGTGATTCGGTTGGGACCCTGAATAAACTACTGAAACCAGTGATGCAGGTGGGAGCCTGAATTAACTACTGAAACCAGTGATACAGGTGGGATCCTCAATAAACTACTGAAACCAGTGATACAGGTGGGAGGTTGAATAAACCACGATAACCAGTGATACAGGTGGGAGCCTGAATAAACTGCTGAAACCAGTGATACAGGTGGGACCCTGAATAAGCTACTGAAACCAGTGATACAGGTGGGAGCCTGAATAAACTGCTGAAACCAGTGATACAGGTGGGACCCTGAATAAACTACTGAAACCAGTGATACAGGTTGGAGCCTGAATAAACTACTGAAACCAGTGATACAGGTGGGAGCCTGAATAAACTACTGAAACCAGTGATACAGGTATCATCCTAAATAAACTACTGAAACCAGTGATACAGGTTGGAGCCTGAATAAACTACTGAAACCAGTGATACAAGTGGGAGCCTGAATAAACTAGTGAAACCGGTGATGCAGGTGGGAGCCTGAATAAACTATTGAAACCAGTGATACAGGTGGGAGCCTGAATAAACTCCTGAAACCAGTGATACAGGTGGGAGCCTGAATAAACTACTAAAACCAGTGATACCGGTGGGAGACTGAATAAACTATTGAAACCAGTGATACAGGTTGGAGCCTGAATAAACTACTGAAACCAGTGATACAGGTGGGAGCCTGAATTAACTAGTGAAACCGGTGATACAGGTGGGAGCCTGAATAAACTACTGAAACCAGTGATACAGGTGGGAGCCTGAATAAACTATCGAAACCGGTGATACAGGTGGGAGCCTGAATAAACTACTGAAACCAGTGATACAGGTGGGAGCCTGAATAAACTACTGAAACCAGTGATACAGGTGGGAGCCTGAATAAACTATTGAAACCAGTGATACGGGTGGGAGCCTGAATAAACTATTGAAACCAGTGTTACAGGTGGGAGCCTGAATTAACTATTGAAACCGGTGATACAGGTGGGAGCCTGAATAAACTACTGAAACCAGTGATGCAGTTGGGAGCCTGAATTAACTACTGAAACCAGTGATACAGGTGGGTTCCTGAATAAACTATTGAAACCAGTGATACAGGTGGGAGCCTAAATAAACTACTGAAACCAGTGATACAGGTGGGTTCCTGAATAAACTATTGAAAGCAGTGATACAGGTGGGAGCCTAAATAAACTATCGAAACCAGTGATGCAGGTGGGAGCCTGAATAAACTACTGAAACCGATGATATAGTTAGGAGCCTGAATAAACTATTGAAACCAGTGATACAGGTGGGAGCCTGAATAAACTATTCAAACCAGTGATACAGGTGGGAGCCTGAATAAACTACTAAAACCAGTGATACAGGTGTGACACTGAATAAACTGCTGAAACCAGTGATACAGGTGGGAGCCTGAATAAACTACTGAAACCAGTGATACAGGTGGGAGCCTGAATAAACTACTGAAACCAGTGATACAGGTGGGAGACTGAATAAACTAGTGAAACCAGTGATACAGGTGGGAGCCTGAATAAACTACTGACACCAGTGATGCAGGTGGGAGCCTGAATAAACTACTGAAACCAGTGATACAGGTGGGAGACTGAATAAACTAGTGAAACCAGTGATACAGGTGGGAGCCTGAATAAACTACTGACACCAGTGATACAGGTGGATGGAGCGCAAGGAGCGGGAGCCTGACTGGTGCCCTTGGCACTGGACTCAGTGTCCACGCCCTCCACTTTTGGTGCACACAATTCTCGTGTCAGTCACTGCTGCCGTCATTACATTCTCAACCTGCCCTCTAACCATGGGCAGCGAGGCGGCCATTTCCCGCGATACTTAACGGGATCCCCACCACTTGATATTTAAAACGCTGAAAAGATTTGTGACATATTTCGCTGATATTCTGCTGGCACAGGCACGATGGGCCAAATGGCCTCCTTTTGTGCTGTAAGATTCTATGATTCTATTCTAATTCCATTCTGGCTGGAGGAAGAGGAGCAGCAGCAACAGCTGGAAGGAACACATGGAGCTGCAGCTTCCCTGGGAGCAGATCGAAGGAGGCAAGCTCACAGGAGCCCGTACCCTCCCAACAGGGTCTCTGCTCCAGGAGAACATAACGGCCCTTCTCTGAAGAGCAGTGGATGAGGAGGACTCCTTCTCCAGGGAGGCCGTTGCCTCCTGCGACTCACTGTCACAGCCCGCACTGCATTGCCTGTTGCCTTCAAAGTTACTCCACATCAGTTGAAGCATCACAGCCTGCCTGGGCCTCCACCTGTGCAGGTTCTCCCCTGATGGTTAAACAGAGTGAAAAGAAAGTGAGGCGGTAATGAGATGGACATTCCAATGAGCAGCCTTCATTCCACCTGGTGTGAATAGATGAGCATTCTCGGGATGTGGGCGTCGCTGGCAAGGCCGGCATTTATTGCCCATCCCTAGTTGCCCTTGAGATGGTGGTGATGGGCCTTCTCCTTGAACCTCTGCTGTCCGTGTGGTGAAGGTGCTCCCACAATGCTGTTAGGGAGGGAGTTCCAGGATTTTGACCCAGTGACGATGAAGGAACTGCCATGTGAGAGGAAGCTGATCCCTTTAGCCTCCACCAGGCTGGAGGTGGAGCTTCGAATCATTACGAGGTTTCGAAAGTGAGAAGTGGGGCCATTGCGTTCCAGACTGCATTGCACATGTGGCAGCAGACTCTGGGCTGAGTGGGTATCCATCAGTTTTCCCTACCTTGGCACTTCCTCAGTCCTCAGAGAATTTTCTCTCAATTGTTCTCATAAGTGATGCCCAGAGGAGGCAGCATTCACACGATTGGCCACCTCTGGCCATGCCTGCTGCACACTGGCTCCATTAGAAAGTTCCCCTCTGCCACAAACTTTGTACACTTTCCTGAGCACCACTCCTCCAGAAGGACCTCAGGTCTCTCCTCTGTGAGGGGGCAGTTCTTGCAACTCGTCCAGCCACCTAGTGTTCAGCCTTCACCAAAAACAGTGCAGCCTCTCTTTAAATACAGCAGCCCTTTACGAGCTGCTGCACCTTAGATGCCCCCCCCAAGTGACTTAGCGATCCCCGTGCGCGTAAAGAATGTGCATAAAAGCACACAATCTGATTCACATATAGAACAAAAGAATGGAGTTATCACTGCTTGTAAAGAGGTGATCTCATTGAAACATATAAAATTCTAACAGGACTAGACAGACTAGATGCAGGGAGGATGTTCCCGATGGCTGGGGAATCCAGAACCAAGGGTCACAGTCTCAGGATATGGGATATGCCATTTAGAACCGAGATGAGGAGAAACTTCTTCACTCAGAGGGTGGTGAACCTGTGGAATTCTCTACCACAGAAGGCAGTGGAGGCCAAGTCATTAGATGTATTCAAGAAGGAGATAGATATATTTCTTAATGCTAAAGGGATCAAGGGACATGTGGGAAAAAGCGGGAACAGGGTACTGAGTTCGACGATCAGGAATGATCATTTTGAACAGCGGAGCAGGCCCGAAGGGCCGAATGGCCTGCTCTTGCTCCTATTTTCTATGTTTCTATGTAAACATGTATAGAAACCTAACTGGACCATCCTCATGTCAAAATAGAAGAATCAGCATGTGCATATTGTGAAGTTAGGATTAGTTCATTGAATATTAGAGGCAACCACTGAAGGTGAGATCATTTCATAAATGGTAAGCTCCTGCTGTGATCGGGGAATGTGACCCCCATTTCTACCAGCCCAATCAGATCACACCATCATCGTGTTGTTTACATGTAAGGAGCATTAACTAGAGACAGAGCAGTATTATCAGGGATATACGACAGCCAGTGCAAAAATCAACTGACCTTACAGTATTTAGTAAAATTGTAATTTATATTCACTATAACAGGATAGATTAGGCCAGTGCAGTGTCGTGTTTGCTAGTTACAGTATTACACATCAAAGAACTAATTTGCATCTGAATGGTGAGAATAGAGGAAAACTTGTGCTGAAAATGATCAAAAGAAAATTACCCTTCTTAATGGACATTTAAATGAACACATTTCCATGGAAATTAAAGGGCGGAGTTTCTGACTTTCAAAAATAAGATACTGAAATGTCAACATATCTAATAATGACTTAACTCCTTCTTCATAAAGTAAACACGCAATTCCCATTGAGTGCACTGCAGTTTGAAATGTTATGGGTGGGAGATGGTGTGGTGAAATCCCACTGTAATTAGGGGTGTTGTGAATACTGTCTCCAGTATCAATGCATTTACAAATCACACAGACAGGCTGTAATCTTCCTATAGCAAGGGCACAAGGCTGACACACTGCTCTCACTCGACTGCTGTGCACTGACAGGTGCAACCTGACACTGTTGTTCAGAACAGAAGCCCTTTGTATCCTGCAGGAATCTCTGGGGTAGAAATTTGTTCTGGGTGATACTGGACCAGCCGCCTGTTATACAGCCCGCCCGATATCCAGTTCCACTAACTGCAATATAACAGGAGGCCCACACAATACTGCCCAAAATGGATTTCTACCCCTCTGTACATAGTTTACAACATAGAAGAAGGCCTTTGGGCCCATTGTGTCTGTGCCAGCTCTTTGTTAGAGCAGAGATCAATGTTTAGTCCATAATACTACATTCAAACATTACATTGAAGATTGTCCAAAATATGTAAAAACACAATAAAAAGGCAGCCATTTGATGCTGACCAGAGCTGGAAATTTACATTGTGCAAAGTTCCCCCACCAGCAAGAATTAGCCTCAGGATGATGAATATAGACAGCAATTAGACCATGTGGGTTTAAATGGGCAGGCCAGTACAGCAATTAGACCATGTGGGTTTAAATGGGCAGGCCAGTACAGCAATTAGACCATGTGGGTTTAAATGGGCAGGCCAGTACAGCAATCAGACCATGTGGGTTTAAATGGGCAGGCCAGTACAGCAATCAGACCATGTGGGTTTAAATGGGCAGGCCAGTACAGCAATCAGACCATGTGGGTTTAAATGGGCAGGCCAGTACAGCAATCAGACCATGTGGGTTTAAATGGGCAGGCCAGTACAGAACTGGGCATCTGATTTCAAGCCAAAAGGAAACTGATCACGGAGAGAATCTCCACGTCATTTGCAGTGTAATTTCAGTGCAGAATTGGGACAGTAAAATGGAGCAATAACCGTTTATGCCATTTTTCTGTCCCAAAGCCGTACACCTTCCCCGCCCCGCCCAAATTCCCTTACACTTTTTGGCCCTTCTCGTGATTCGCTCAGGTTGCCAACTCTGGTTGGAGGCATTCCTGGAGGTTTGATCACGTGATGTTCTGACCACATGACATGACCATGTAATGTCTGATCATGTGACATCTGATCACAT
Organism: Heptranchias perlo; assembly: GCF_035084215.1. NCBI lineage: Eukaryota > Metazoa > Chordata > Chondrichthyes > Hexanchiformes > Hexanchidae > Heptranchias > Heptranchias perlo. Next base: position 359,293 of record NW_027139238.1, on the reverse strand, counting down.
GACTTCTACAAATGTTATTGCATTTACTGTATAAAGGTTTGGTCCCCTGTAGTTGAGAATCTATTCATGGTTTCGCGCTAGCAGCTGTTGTGCGAGAAGTTCTGAGGACCAGGAGGCCGCGAACGATGGGGGGGGGAACTGAGGGGGGCAGAGGAGAAACCGAGGGGGGAAGAGGGAACCGAGGAGGGGGAGAGGGCAAGCTGAGGGGGGAGAGGAGAAGCCGAGCGTGGGGGGAGAGGAGAAATCGAGCGTGGGGGGAGAGGGGAAATCGAGCGTGGGGGGAGAGGGGAAATCGAGCGTTGGGGGAGAGGGGAAATCGAGCGTTGGGGGAGAGGGGAAATCGAGCGTGGGGGGAGAGGGGAAATCGAGCGTGGGGGGAGAGGGGAAATCGAGCGTTGGGGGAGAGGGGAAATCGAGCGTGGGGGGAGAGGGGAAATCGAGCGTTGGGGGAGAGGGGAAATCGAGCGTTGGGGGAGAGGGGAAATCGAGCGTGGGGGGAGAGGGGAAATCGAGCGTGGGGGGAGAGGGGAAATCGAGCGTTGGGGGAGAGGGGAAATCGAGCGTGGGGGGAGAGGGGAAATCGAGCGTGGGGGGAGAGGGGAAATCGAGCGTGGGGGGAGAGGGGAAATCGAGCGTGGGGGGAGAGGGGAAATCGAGCGTGGGGGGAGAGGGGAAATCGAATGCGGGGAATCCAGAGGTGGAGGGAACTTTGATTCCACCAGTAACTGATGGTAAATCACTGAAATTGCTCTGATAACTAATAGTAATACTGGTAATACTCAGATTTCTCTCATAACCAACGGTAACTCACTGATAGTCAATATGTAACTGGTAGTAATAGGTGTAACTCCCTGATATCCTACCTGTAACTAGTAGTAATCCTATAACCCACTGATATTCACCCTGAAACCATAGCCAGAATCCCCCAGCACTGTAGAGGGTGCGGACAGGCTCCCCACGCAATGCCACTTTTAACTTGTCCGATCTCTCTCCCTATCTCTAGGACTCCGGTTCCATGTGAAGGTGACAAACTCTGGGAGCCTCAGTCAGAGGACTTGGATTTCACACGTTAAAACCGGCCGGTACAGACTGGCCTGAACTAAACTGTTGCACAGGGGGCTCAGTGTTTGAGGCACTCCTCACAGGGCACATCGTCCTGAACTCAGCTCAGCACCATCATTTCTAAACCATTCCCTGGGCTCGGACTCAATAAAGGAGAGTTTTCATAGAATGATAGAAATTACAGCACAGAAGGAGGCCATTCAGCCCCCGGTGCTGGTGCTCTCTCCTGTAATCCCATTCCACAGATCCTTTTATATCCCTGCTTTTCAAATATTTATCCCATTTGCTTTTAAATTAAGTTTTAATCTCTACCTCAATAGCCACATGTGGTGAAGGATCCCACGGCCTAATAGCCCTCAGTTCAAGAATCTTCTTCCTTGGTTCTTCCAATGAGAATCCTTGGTCTCTGTTCCCTTGTTCCCTATTCGTCCACCAATGGAAACAATCTTTCATTATTTAACCACAGTGAGGTCCCCGGGTTTCACTTGCCCCTTTACTGGCTGCTCGTCTCTCAGCGCCGCTCCCAATCACTACGTTTTTGCTGCTGCTCCCGGCTCTGCGGGAAATGCTGGTCCCCATGTACACTGTAACCCCATTCTCCACCCATTTGAACCCCAATCCTCCAACCCCCAGTCTCTTCTCTCCCCAGTTCCCCAGTCCCTTTCTCTCCCCCGACCTCCCGTCCCCTGAGCCCCCATTCCCCACTCTTCATCTCTCCCACCATGCACCCATTCCCCCGTCTCCACCTCTCCCCCTGAGCCCCCATTCCCCAGTCTCCACCTCTCCCCCTGAGCCTCCATTCCCCAGTCTCCACCTCTCCCCCTGAGCCTCCATTCCCCAGTCTCCACCTCTCCCCCTGAGCCCCCATTACCCAGTTGCCATCTCTCCTCCTGAGCCCCCATTCCCCAATCTCCATCTCTCCCCCTGAGCCTCCATTCCCCAGTCTTCACCTCTCCCCCTGAGCCCCCATTCCCCAGTCACCATCTCTCCCCCTGAGCCCCCATTCCCTAGTCTCCACCTCTCCCCCTGAGCCCCCATTCCCCAGTCTCCACCTCTCCCCCTGAGCCCCCATTCCCCAGTCACCATCTCTCCCCCTGAGCCCCCATTCCCCAGTCTCCACCTCTCCCCCTGAGCCCCCATTCCCCAGTCACCATCTCTCCCCCTGAGCCCCCATTCCCCAGTTTCCATCTCTCCCCCTGAGCCTCCATTCCTCAGGCTCCATCTCCTTAAAAAAAGTGAGAGAGGGAAATCAGGAAATTATAGACCTGTTAGTCTAACATCTGTTGTGGGCAAGTTATTGTAATCTATGATTAAGGACAGCGTGACTGAGCACTTGGAGAATTTTGAGCTGATCCAAGCCAAGATGGATTTATAAAGGGTAGGTGATGTCTAATGAACCTAATTGAATTTTTTGAGGAAGAAACTAAAATAGTAGAGAGGAGAATGTCTATGGATGTAGTTTATATGGATTGCCAGAAGGCATTCGATAAGATTCCACATGAGAGACTGTGAGCTAAAATTAAAGCTCATGGAATTGAAGGCAAATTATTGACCTGGTCAGGAGATTGGTTCGGCGGTAGAAGGGAGAGTAGGGATAATGGGTATGTACTCGAATTGGAAGGAAGTGTCTAGTGATGTCCCACAAGGATCTGTGCTGGGGCCTCAACTATTCACTATATTTATTAATGACATAGACAATACAATAGTGAGCCATATATCCAGGTTTGCCGATGACACATAGATTGGTGGCGTAGTAAGTAATGTAGACGGGAGCATAAAATTACAAAGAGACATTGATAGATTAAGTGAGTGGGCAAAACTGTGTGCTCCAGAACTAGCTGCGCCTCTAGCCAATCTGTTCCAGTACAGCTACAACACTGGCATCCACCCGACAATGTGGAAAATTGCCCAGGTAAGTCCCATCCACAAAAAGCAGGACAAATCCAATCCTGCCAATTACCGCCCCATCAGTCTACTCTCAATCATCAGCAAAGTGATGGAAGGTGTCGTCGACAGTGCTATCAAGCGGCACTTACTCACCAATTACCTGATCACTGATGCTCAGTTTGGGTTCCGCCAGGACCACTCGGCTCCAGACCTCATTACAGCCTTGGTCCAAACATGGACAAAAGAGCTGAATTCCAGTGGTGAGGTGAGAGTGACTGCCCTTGACATCAAGGCAGCATTTGACCAAGTGTGGCACCAAGGAGCCTTAGTAAAATTGAAGTCAATGAGAATCAGGGAGAAAACTCTCCAGTACTGGAGTCATACCTAACACAAAGGAAGATGGTAGTGGTTGTTGGAGGCCAATCATCTCAGCCCCAGGACATTGCTGCAGGAGTTCCTCAGGGCAGTGTCCTAGGCCCAACCATCTTCAGCTGCTTCATCGATGACCTTCCCTCCATCATAAGGTCAGAAGTGGGCATGTTCACTGATGATTGCACTGTGTTCAGTTCCATTCGCAACCCTTCAGATAATGAAGCAGTCCATGCCAGCATGCAGCAAGACCTGGACAACATCCAGGCTTGGGCTGATAAATGGCAAGTAACATTCGTGCCAGACAAGTGTCAGGCAATGACCATCTCCAACAAGAGAGAATCTAAGCACCTCCCTTGACATTCAACGGCACTACCATCACCGAATCTCCCACCATCAACATCCTGGGGGTCACTATTGACCAGAAATTTAACTGGACCAGCCACATAAATACTATGGCTAGAAGAGCATGTCAGAGGTTGGGTATTCTGCAGCTCACCTCCTGACTCCCCAGTGGATGGGGCCTCGGGGGAGAACATAGGAACCGGAGGAGGCCATCTCCCTCTCTCCCCCCAATTCCTGACTCACCTCCTGACTCCCCAAAATCTTTCCACCATCTACAAGGCACAAATCAGGAGTGTGATGGAATTCTCTCCACTTGCCTGGATGAGTGCAGCTCCAACAACACTCAAGAAGCTCAACATTATCCAGGACAAAGCAGCCCGCTTGATTGGCACCCCATCCACCACCCTAAACATTCACTCCCTTCACTACTGGCGCACAGTGGCTGCAGTGTGCACCATCCACAGGATGCACTGCAGCAACTCGCCAAGGCTTCTTCAACAGCACCTCCCAAACCCGTGACCTCTAGCACCTAGAAGGACAAGAGCAGCAGGCACATGGGAACAACACCACCTGCACGTTCCCCTCCAAGTCACACATCATCCCAACCTGGAAATATATCGCCGTTCCCTCATCATCGCTGGGTCAAAATCCTGGAACTCCCCTCCTAACAGCACTGTGGGAGAACCGTCACCACGCGGACTGCAGTGGTTCAAGAAGGCGGCTCATCACCACCTTCTCAAGGGCAGTTAGGGATGGGCAATAAATGCCGGCCTCACCAGTGACACCCACATCCCATGAACGAATAAAAAAAACGTTCTGGGCACCACACCTTAGAAAGGACATATTGGCCTTGGAAGGAGTGCAGGGCAGATTCACCAGAATGTTACCAGGGCTCCAAGGGTTAGATCATGGGGAGAGATTACATAAACTAGGCTTGTATTCTCTGGAATATAGAAGGTTAAGGGGTGATTTGATTGAGGTTTTTAGGGTTTTGAAAGGAATTGACAGGGTGATTGGAGAGAAACTTTTCCCGCTGGTGGGGGAGTCTAGGACAAGGGGACATAACCTTAAAATCAGAGCCAGGCCATTCAGGAGAGAAGGTCGGAAACACTTCTTCACACAAAGGGTGGTTGAAGTGTGGAACTCTCCCACAGAAAGCAGTAGATGCTCGCTCAATTAATAATCTTAAGTCTGAGATCGATAGATTTTTGCTATCCAAGGGTATTAAGGGATATGGAGCCAAGGCGGGTGGATGGAGTTAGGTCACAGATCACCCACGATTTCTTTGAATGGCGGAACAGGCTTGAGAGGCTGAATGGCCTTCTCCGGTTCCTATGTTCTCCCCCGAGGCCCCATCCTCAGTCTCCCTCTCTCCCCCTGATTTCAGAGCCCCCTTCCCAACTCCCCCCAAATTCTCAAACCCTCCCCCGCAATTTCAGAACCCCCCAATTCCCAACTCCCGCAGATTCCCAACTCCCCCCAGCCGATTCCCGACTCCCCCCGATTCCCGACTCCCCCCAGCCGATTCCGAACTCCCCCCAATTCCCGACTCCCCCTGATTCCTGACTCGCCCCCAGTCGATTCCCAACTCCCCACTGATTCTCGACTCCCCCCAGATTTCCGACTTTCCCCAGTTCATTCCCGACTCCCCCCAATTCCTGACTCGCCCCCAGTCGATTCCCAACTCACCCCAGCCGGTTCCTGGCTCCCCACCGATTCCCAACTCCCCCCCCGATTCCTGACTCTCCCCCAGTCGATTCCCAACTCCCCATTGATTCTTGACTCCCCCCAGATTCCCGACTTCCCCCAGATTCCCGACTCCACCCGATTCCCAACTCGCCCCAGACGATTCCAGGTTCCCCCCCTGATTCCCTACTCCCCCCTCCCCCTGGTCAGTCATGGCTCTCTGGGAGATTTTTGCTTCCCACCCATGGTGAGGACTTGTAAGGAGCAGGTAGGACCTTTCCCTATGGGCACAGGTTTGTTTACCATTATCATGGAGGAGGAGCACAGGATGGAGCTGAGGATTGTCAGGCAACCCACCAGATCCCCCATCCCCATAAAATATACAGTAACATTCCCAACCCTCCCACTTTCGACGGGAGTTCCCCAATATCGCGGATTCCGTGCCCGAACCTCTGGAGTCAGGAATCGGGGGGCGGGGTGGGGGTGAGCGGGGAATGGGCTCGGGAACGGGGGCTCAGAAATTGGCGTGGGGGGAAAAGAGAGACTGGGGAATTGGGTCTTCTCACCTGAGGATTTAATATCCAGCGCAATTGGGGTAACACCAGCTCCAGAGGCAGCGGGGTTTTGCATTCATCAAGAGTCTCTTCTAATTCTTATTCTGGACTATTCAGAATTTCCTAGACTTTCATATTATAGATTAGGAGCATTTGAAATCCAATCATTATTGTTTTCTATTTTATTTCTAAGGACCAGCTCAAGAGAGGCTTTGAAGTTGATTTTTTTAAAGAGCCATATTTTATAGCAATTTCAATACTGTGAAATCAACAAATTTGATAAAAATTCCCTTAGGAATCAATTTGTTTTCATTCCCTACATAATGAACCTGCTTAACTGTTAGTTTTTCTGAAGTGCTTCGCTCCAGATCAACTTAATGCAAGTCTGATACAAGTGGAATTAATTTGTTAATACGCTCCCATTGACATTTTGTAATATTTAATGCAATTGGGACCCTGAATAAATAAATCCCGGATAAAGTTCAACAGTGGCACAAAGGTGTTACTTTTCAACTTCATCGCCTGGCAGTGACCTGGTGGAGCCGATCACCTGCCGGCCATAGAACCTGCTCATCGTAGAATCCACTCGCAGTAGAACCGACTCGTCGTAGAACCCGCTCATCATAGAACCCGCTCATCATAGAACCCGCTCATCATAGAACCCGCTCATCATAGAACCCGCTCATCATAGAACCCGCTCGCAGTAGAACCCGCTCGCAGTAGAACCCGCTCGTCATAGAACCCGCTCATCATAGAACCCGCTCATCATAGAACCCGCTCATCATAGAACACGCTCGCAGTAGAACCCGCTCATCATAGAACCCGCTCGTCATAGAACCCGCTCATCATAGAACCCGCTCGTCATAGAACCCGCTCGTCATAGAACCCGC